>NW_027422675.1:262500-465000 GCF_048934315.1 Petromyzon marinus
GTGTGTAGTGTGTGAGTACTGTGTGTGTAGCGTGTGAGTACTGTGTGTAGTGTGAGTACTGTGTGTGGTGTGTGAGTACTGTGTGTGGTGTGTGAGTACTGTGTGTGTAGTGTGTGAGTACTGTGTGTGTAGTGTGTGTGTACTGTGTGTATTGTGTGAGTACTGTGTGTGTAGTGTGTGAGTACTGTGTGTAGTGTGTGAGTACTGTGTGTAGTGTGTGAATACTGTGTGTGTAGTTGTATTGTGTGAGTACTGTGTGTAGTGTGTGAGTACTGTGTGTAGTGTGAGTACTGTGTGTAGTGTGTGAGTACTGTGTGTGTAGTGTGTGAGTACTGTGTGTAGTGTTTGAGTACTGTGTGTGTAGTGTGTGAGTACTGTGTGTGTAGTGTGTGAGTACTGTGTGTGTAGTGTGCGAGTACTGTGTGTGTAGTGTGTGTGTACTGTGTGTATGAGTACTGTGTGTGTAGTGTGTGAGCACTGTGTGTGTAGTGTGTGAGTACTCTGCGTGTAATGTCTGAATACTGTGTGTGTAGTGTGTGTGTAGTGTGTGTGTGGTGTGTGAGTACTGTGTGTAGTGTGTGAGTACTGTGTGTAGTGTGTGAGTACTGTGTGTGTAGTGTGTGAATACCGTGTGTATAGTGTGTGAGTACTGTGTGTGTAGTGTAAGTACTGTGTGTAGTGTGTGAGTACTGTGTGTGTATTGTGTGAGTACTGTGTGTGTAGTGTGAGTACTGTGTGTGTAGTGTGTGAGTACTGTGTGTAGTGTGTGAGTACTGTGTGTAGTGTGTGAGTACTGTGTGTAGTGTGTGAGTACTGTGTGTAGTGTGTGAGTACTGTGTGTGTAGTGTGTGAGTACTGTGTGTGTAGTGTGTGAGTACTGTGTGTGTAGTGTGTGAGTACTGTGTGTGTAGTGTGTGAGTACTGTGTGTGTAGTGTGTGAGTACTGTGTGTGTAGTGTGTGAGTACTGTGTGTGTAGTGTGTGTGTACTGTGTGTGTAGTGTGTGAATACTGTGTGTAATGTGTGTGAGTACGGTGTGTGTAGTGTGTGAATACTGGGTGTGTAGTGTGTGAATACTGGGTGTGTAGTGTGTGAATACTGTGTGTGTAGTGTGTGAGTACTGTGTGTGTAGTGTGTAAGTACTGTGTGTGTAGTGTGTGTGTAGTGTGTGAGTACTGTGTGTGTAGTGTGTGTGTAGTGTGTGAGTACTGTGTGTGTAGTGTGTGAATACTGTGTGTGTAGTGTGTGTGTAGTGTGTGAGTACTGTGTGTAGTGTGTGAATACTGTGTGTGTAGTGTGTGAATACTGTGTGTGTAGTGTGTGTGTACTGTGTGTGTATTGTGTGAATACTGTGTGTGTATTGTGTGAATACTGTGTGTATTGTGTGAGTACTGTGTGTGTAGTGTGTGAGTACTGTGTGTGTAGTGTGTGAGTACTGTGTGTGTAGTGTGTGAGTACTGTGTGTGTAGTGTGTGAATACTGTGTGTATTGTGTGAGTACTGTGTGTGTAGTGTGTGAGTACTGTGTGTGTAGTGTGTGAGTACTGTGTGTGTAGTGTGTGAGTACTGTGTGTGTAGTGTGTGAATACTGTGTGTGTAGTGTGTGAATACTGTGTGTAGTGTGTGAGTACTGTGTGTGTAGTGTGTGAGTACTGTGTGTGTAGTGTGTGTGTACTGTGTGTGTGAGTACTGTGTGTGTAGTGTGTGAGCACTGTGTGTGTAGTGTGTGAGTACTCTGCGTGTAATGTCTGAATACTGTGTGTGTAGTGTGTGTGTACTGTGTGTGTGAGTACTGTGTGTGTAGTGTGTGAGCACTGTGTGTGTAGTGTGTGAGTACTGTGTGTGTAGCGTGCGTGTGTACTGTGTGTGAGTACTGTGTGTGTAGTGTGTGAGCACTGTGTGTGTAGTGTGTGAGTACTCTGCGTGTAATGTCTGAATACTGTGTGTGTAGTGTGTGTGTAGTGTGTGTGTACTGTGTTTGTAGTGTGTGAGTACTGTGTGTAGTGTGTGAGTACTGTGTGTGTAGTGTGTGAATACTGTGTGAGTACTGTGTGTGTAGTGTGTGTGTACTGTGTGTGTAGTGTGTGTACTGTGTGTGTAGTGTGTGAATACTGTGTGTAGTGTGTGAATACTGTGTGTAATGTGTGAGTACGGTGTGTGTAGTGTGTGAATACTGGGTGTGTAGTGTGTGAATACTGTGTGTAGTGTGTGAATACTGTGTGTGTAGTGTGTAAGTACTGTGTGTGTAGTGTGTGAGTACTGTGTGTGTAGTGTGTGTGTAGTGTGTGTGTGGTGTGTGAGTACTGTGTGTAGTGTGTGAGTACTGTGTGTAGTATGTGAGTACTGTGTGTGTAGCGTGTGAGTACTGTGTGTAGTGTGAGTACTGTGTGTGGTGTGTGAGTACTGTGTGTGGTGTGTGAGTACTGTGTGTGTAGTGTGTGACATTTACATACAGATACTTAAATACAGACACTTACATACAGACACTTACATACAGACACTGAGACACTTACATACAGACACTTACATACAGAAACTTACATACAGACACTGAGATACTTACATACAGACACTTACATACAGACACTTAACAAACAGACACTTACATACAGACACTTACATACAGACTCTTACATACAGACACTTACATACAGACACTGAGACACTTACATACAGACACTTACATACAGACACTTACATACAGACACTGAGATATTCACATACAGACACTTACATACAAACACTTAACATACAGACACTTACATACAGACATTTACATACAGACACTTACTTAGACACTTACTTACAGACACTGAGACTTACATACAGACACTTACATACAGACACTTACATACAGACACTTACATACAGACACTTATATAAAGACATTTATGTAGAGATACTGAGACACTTACATACAGACACTTACATACAGACACTTACATACACACACTTACATACAGACACTTACATACAGACACTTACATACAGGCACTTACATACAGACACTTACATAGACACTTACATACAGACACTTACATACTGACACAAACAGACACTGAGACACTTACATACAGACACTTACATACAAACACTTACATACAGACACTTACATACAGACACTTACATACAGACACTTACATACAGACCCTTACATACACACACTGAGACACTTACATACAGACACTTACATACAAACACTTACATACAGACACTTACATACAGACACTTACATACAGACACTTACATACAGACCCTTACATACACACACTTAGACACTTACATACAGACCCTTACATACATACTCTTACATAAAGACACTTACATACAGACAATTACATACAGACACGTACATACAGACACTAAGACACTTACATACAGACACTTACATACAGACACTTACATACAGACACTGAGACACTTACATAGAGAGTTGCATACAGACGCTTACATACACTTACATACAGACACTGAGACTTTTACATACAGACACTTACATACAGACACTTACATACAGACACTTACATACAGACACTGAGACATTTACATACAGACACTTACATACAGACACTGAGACACTTACATACAGACACTTACATACAGACACTTACATACAGACACTTACATACAGACACTGAGACACTTACATACAGACACTTACATACAGACACTGAGACACTTACATACAGACACTGAGACACTTACATACAGACACTTACATAAAGACACTGAGAAACTTACATAGACACTTACATACAGACGCTTACATACAGACACTTACATACAGACACTGAGACACTTACATACAGACACTTACATACAGACACTTACATACAGACACTGAGACACTTACATACAGACGCTTACATACAGACACTTATATACAGACACTGAGACACTTACATACAGACACTTACATACAGACACTTACATACAGACACTTACATACAGACACTTACATACAGACACTTACATACTGACACTGTGACACTGACATACAGACACTTACATACAGATACTTACATAGAGACAGTTACATACAGAAACTTACATACAGACACTTACATACAGATACTTACATACAGACACTTACAGACACTTACATACAGCCACTTACATACAGACACTTACATACAGACACTTACATACATACACTTACATACAGACACTTACATACAGACACATACAGACACTTACATACAGACACTTACATACAGACACTAAGACACTTACATACAGACACTTACACACAGACATTTACATACAGATACTTACATACAGACACTTACATACAGACACTTAAATACAGACACTTACATATAGACACTTACTTAGACACTTACATACAGACACTGAGACACTTACATACAGACACTTACATACAGACACTTACATACACACACTTACATACAGACACTTACATACAGGCACTTACATACAGACACTTACATACTGACACAAACAGACACTGAGACACTTACATACAGACACTTACATACAAACACTTACATACAGACACTTACATACACACACTTACATACAGACACTTACATACAGACCCTTACATACAGACACTTAGACACTTACATACAGACACTTACATACAGACACTTACATACAGACACTGAGATATTCACATACAGACACTTACATACAAACACTTAACATACAGACACTTACATACAGACACTTACATACAGACACTTACTTAGACACTTACTTACAGACACTGAGACACTTAAATACAGACACTTACATACAGACACTTACAAACACACACTGACATACAGACACTGAGACTTACATACAGACACTTACATACAGACACTTACATAAAGACATTTACATACAGATACTGAGACACTTACATACAGACACTTACATACAGACACTTACATACACAAACTTACATACAGACACTTACATACAGACACTTACATAGACACTTACATACAGACACTTACATACTGACACAAACAGACACTGAGACACTTACATACAGACACTTACATACAAACACTTACATACAGACACTTACATACAGACACTTACATACAGACACTTACATACAGACCCTTACATACACACACTTAGACACTTACATACAGACACTTACATACAGACTCTTACATAAAGACACTACCATATAGACACTTAGACACTTACATACAGACCCTTACATAAGACTCTTACATAAAGACACTTACATACAGACAATTACATACAGACACTTACATATAGACACTAAGACACTTACATACAGACACTTACATACAGACACTTACATACAGACACTGAGACACTTACATAGATAGTTACATACAGATGCTTACATACACTTACATACAGACACTGAGACATTTACATACAGACACTTACATACAGACACTTACATACAGACACTGAGACATTTACATACAGACACTTACATACAGACACTGAGACACGTACATACAGACACTTACATACAGACACTTACATACAGACACTTACATACAGACACTGAGACACTTACATACAGACACTTACATACAGACACTGAGACACTTACATACAGACACTGAGACACTTACATACAGACGCTTACATACAGACACTTACATACAGACACTGAGACACTTACATACAGACACTAACATACAGACACTTACATACAGACACTGAGACACTTACATACAGACGCTTACATACAGGCACTTACATACAGACACTTACATACAGACACTTACATACTGACACAAACAGACACTGAGACACTTACATACAGACACTTACATATAAACACTTACATACAGACACTTAAATACAGACACTTACATACAGACACTTACATACAGACCCTTACATACAGACACTTAGACACTTACATACAGACACTTACATACAGACTCTTACATAAAGACACTTACATACAGACACTTAGACACTTACATACAGACACTTACATACAGACTCCTACATAAAGACACTTACATACAGACAATTACATACAGACACTTACATACAGACACTAAGACACTTACATACAGACACTTACACACAGACATTTACATACAGATACTTACATACAGACACTTACATACAGACACTTACATACAGACACTGAGACACTTACATACAGACACTTACATACAGAAACTTACATACAGACACTGAGATACTTACATACAGACAGTTACATACAGACACTTACATACAGACACTGAGACATTTACATACAGACACTTACATACAGACACTGAGACACGTACATACAGACACTTACATAAAGACACTTACATACAGACACTTACATACAGACACTGAGACACTTACATACAGACACTTACATACAGACACTGAGACACTTACATACAGACACTGAGACACTTACATACAGACGCTTACATACAGACACTTACATACAGACACTGAGACACTTACATACAGACACTAACATACAGACACTTACATACAGACACTGAGACACTTACATACAGACGCTTACATACAGGCACTTACATACAGACACTTACATACAGACACTTACATACTGACACAAACAGACACTGAGACACTTACATACAGACACTTACATATAAACACTTACATACAGACACTTAAATACAGACACTTACATACAGACACTTACATACAGACCCTTACATACAGACACTTAGACACTTACATACAGACACTTACATACAGACTCTTACATAAAGACACTTACATACAGACACTTAGACACTTACATACAGACACTTACATACAGACTCCTACATAAAGACACTTACATACAGACAATTACATACAGACACTTACATACAGACACTAAGACACTTACATACAGACACTTACACACAGACATTTACATACAGATACTTACATACAGACACTTACATACAAACACTTACATACAGACACTGAGACACTTACATACAGACACTTACATACAGAAACTTACATACAGACACTGAGATACTTACATACAGACACTTACATACAGACACTTAACATACAGACACTTACATACAGACACTTACATACAGACTCTTACATACAGACACTTACATACAGACACTGAGACACTTACATACAGACACTTACATACAGACACTTACATACAGACACTGAGATATTCACATACAGACACTTACATACAAACATTTAACATACAGACACTTACATACAGACACTTACATACAGACACTTACTTAGACACTTACTTACAGATACTGAGACTTACATACAGACACTTACATACAGACACTTACATACAGACACTTACATACAGACACTTACATAAAGACATTTACATACAGATTCTGAGACACTTACATACAGACACTTACATACAGACACTTACATACACACACTTACATACAGACACTTACATACAGACACTTACATACAGGCACTTACATACAGACACAAACAGACACTGAGACACTTACATACAGACACTTACATACAAACACTTACATACAGACACTTACATACAGACACTTACATACAGACACTTACATACAGACCCTTACATACACACACTTAGACACTTACATACAGACACTTACATACAGACTCTTACATAAAGACACTTACATACAGACACTTAGACACTTACATACAAACCCTTACATACAGACCCTTACATAAAGACACTTACATACAGACAATTACATACAGACACTTACATACAGACACTAAGACACTTACATACAGACACTTACATACAGACACTTACATACAGACACTGAGACACTTACATAGAGAGTTACATACAGACGCTTACATACACTTACATACAGACACTTACACACAGACATTTACATACAGATACTTACATACAGACACTTACATACAGACACTTAAATACAGACACTTACATATAGACACTTACTTAGACACTTACATACAGACACTGAGACACTTACATACAGACACTTACATACAGACACTTACATACACACACTTACATACAGACACTTACATACAGGCACTTACATACAGACACTTACATACTGACACAAACAGACACTGAGACACTTACATACAGACACTTACATACAAACACTTACATACAGACACTTACATACACACACTTACATACAGACACTTACATACAGACCCTTACATACAGACACTTAGACACTTACATACAGACACTTACATACAGACACTTACATACAGACACTGAGATATTCACATACAGACACTTACATACAAACACTTAACATACAGACACTTACATACAGACACTTACATACAGACACTTACTTAGACACTTACTTACAGACACTGAGACACTTAAATACAGACACTTACATACAGACACTTACAAACACACACTGACATACAGACACTGAGACTTACATACAGACACTTACATACAGACACTTACATAAAGACATTTACATACAGATACTGAGACACTTACATACAGACACTTACATACAGACACTTACATACACAAACTTACATACAGACACTTACATACAGACACTTACATAGACACTTACATACAGACACTTACATACTGACACAAACAGACACTGAGACACTTACATACAGACACTTACATACAAACACTTACATACAGACACTTACATACAGACACTTACATACAGACACTTACATACAGACCCTTACATACACACACTTAGACACTTACATACAGACACTTACATACAGACTCTTACATAAAGACACTACCATATAGACACTTAGACACTTACATACAGACCCTTACATAAGACTCTTACATAAAGACACTTACATACAGACAATTACATACAGACACTTACATATAGACACTAAGACACTTACATACAGACACTTACATACAGACACTTACATACAGACACTGAGACACTTACATAGATAGTTACATACAGATGCTTACATACACTTACATACAGACACTGAGACATTTACATACAGACACTTACATACAGACACTTACATACAGACACTGAGACATTTACATACAGACACTTACATACAGACACTGAGACACGTACATACAGACACTTACATACAGACACTTACATACAGACACTTACATACAGACACTGAGACACTTACATACAGACACTTACATACAGACACTGAGACACTTACATACAGACACTGAGACACTTACATACAGACGCTTACATACAGACACTTACATACAGACACTGAGACACTTACATACAGACACTAACATACAGACACTTACATACAGACACTGAGACACTTACATACAGACGCTTACATACAGGCACTTACATACAGACACTTACATACAGACACTTACATACTGACACAAACAGACACTGAGACACTTACATACAGACACTTACATATAAACACTTACATACAGACACTTAAATACAGACACTTACATACAGACACTTACATACAGACCCTTACATACAGACACTTAGACACTTACATACAGACACTTACATACAGACTCTTACATAAAGACACTTACATACAGACACTTAGACACTTACATACAGACACTTACATACAGACTCCTACATAAAGACACTTACATACAGACAATTACATACAGACACTTACATACAGACACTAAGACACTTACATACAGACACTTACACACAGACATTTACATACAGATACTTACATACAGACACTTACATACAGACACTTACATACAGACACTGAGACACTTACATACAGACACTTACATACAGAAACTTACATACAGACACTGAGATACTTACATACAGACAGTTACATACAGACACTTACATACAGACACTGAGACATTTACATACAGACACTTACATACAGACACTGAGACACGTACATACAGACACTTACATAAAGACACTTACATACAGACACTTACATACAGACACTGAGACACTTACATACAGACACTTACATACAGACACTGAGACACTTACATACAGACACTGAGACACTTACATACAGACGCTTACATACAGACACTTACATACAGACACTGAGACACTTACATACAGACACTAACATACAGACACTTACATACAGACACTGAGACACTTACATACAGACGCTTACATACAGGCACTTACATACAGACACTTACATACAGACACTTACATACTGACACAAACAGACACTGAGACACTTACATACAGACACTTACATATAAACACTTACATACAGACACTTAAATACAGACACTTACATACAGACACTTACATACAGACCCTTACATACAGACACTTAGACACTTACATACAGACACTTACATACAGACTCTTACATAAAGACACTTACATACAGACACTTAGACACTTACATACAGACACTTACATACAGACTCCTACATAAAGACACTTACATACAGACAATTACATACAGACACTTACATACAGACACTAAGACACTTACATACAGACACTTACACACAGACATTTACATACAGATACTTACATACAGACACTTACATACAAACACTTACATACAGACACTGAGACACTTACATACAGACACTTACATACAGAAACTTACATACAGACACTGAGATACTTACATACAGACACTTACATACAGACACTTAACATACAGACACTTACATACAGACACTTACATACAGACTCTTACATACAGACACTTACATACAGACACTGAGACACTTACATACAGACACTTACATACAGACACTTACATACAGACACTGAGATATTCACATACAGACACTTACATACAAACATTTAACATACAGACACTTACATACAGACACTTACATACAGACACTTACTTAGACACTTACTTACAGATACTGAGACTTACATACAGACACTTACATACAGACACTTACATACAGACACTTACATACAGACACTTACATAAAGACATTTACATACAGATTCTGAGACACTTACATACAGACACTTACATACAGACACTTACATACACACACTTACATACAGACACTTACATACAGACACTTACATACAGGCACTTACATACAGACACAAACAGACACTGAGACACTTACATACAGACACTTACATACAAACACTTACATACAGACACTTACATACAGACACTTACATACAGACACTTACATACAGACCCTTACATACACACACTTAGACACTTACATACAGACACTTACATACAGACTCTTACATAAAGACACTTACATACAGACACTTAGACACTTACATACAAACCCTTACATACAGACCCTTACATAAAGACACTTACATACAGACAATTACATACAGACACTTACATACAGACACTAAGACACTTACATACAGACACTTACATACAGACACTTACATACAGACACTGAGACACTTACATAGAGAGTTACATACAGACGCTTACATACACTTACATACAGACACTGAGACATTTACATACAGACACCTACATACAGACACTTACATACAGACACTTACATACAGACACTGATACATTTACATACAGACACTTACATACAGACACTGAGACACTTACATACAGACACTTACATACAGACACTTACATACAGACACTTACATACAGACACTGAGACACTTACATACAGACACTTACATACAGACACTGAGACACTTACATACAGACACTGAGACACTTACATACAGATGCTTACATACAGACACTTACATACAGACACTGAGACACTTACATACGGACACTTACATACAGACACTTACATACAGACACTGAGACACTTACATACGGACACTTACATACAGTCACTTACATACAGACACTGAGACACTTACATACAGACACTTACATACAGACACTTACATACAGACACTGAGACACTTACATACAGACACTTACATACAGACACTTACATACAGACACTTACATACAGACACTTACATACAGACACTTACATACTGACACTGTGACACTGACATACAGACACTTACATACAGATACTTACATAGAGACAGTTACATACTGAAACTTACATACAGACACTTACATACAGATACTTACATACAGACACTTACAGACACTTACATACAGCCACTTACATACAGACACTTACATACAGACACTTACATACAGACACATACAGACACTTACATACAGACACTTACATACAGACACTTACACACAGACATTTACATACAGATACTTACATACAGACACTTACATACAGACACTTACATACAGACACTGAAACACTTACATACAGACACTTACATACAGAAACTTACATACAGACACTGAGATACTTACATACAGACACTTACATACAGACACTTAACATACAGACACTTACATACAGACACTTACATACAGACTCTTACATACAGACACTTACATACAGACACTGAGACACTTACATACAGACACTTACATACAGACACTTACATACAGACACTGAGATATTCACATACAGACACTTACATACAAACACTTAACATACAGACACTTACATACAGACACTTACATACAGACACTTACTTAGACACTTACTTACAGACACTGAGACTTACATACAGACACTTACATACAGACACTTACATACAGACACTTGCATAAAGACATTTACATACAGACACTGAGACACTTACATACAGACACTTACATACAGACACTTACATACAACAACAACAACAACCGACATACGCCACTAAGTGGCGGTGACGTCACCACGACGCTTGTGCCAGGCTATGAGCACCCTGAGGCCACGTGAAGTGTCGAACGCCCGCTGGCAGGAGGTCACGGGGCAGACCCAGGTGCCACGGGTCGACTGACTGAGATGACTGGCTGATGCACCACCTGTGCCCCCTACTGTGCCAACCTGCTGTGCTTTAGCCACCCGGCGCTCCGCTCGCTGTTGTGAGCGTCGCTCCTCCGCCCTCCGTTGTTGTTGGAGGGCGACTGCCTCCAACTGCCCAGTAGCATCCTTCACGAGCCTCCTCCACAGAGGCCGATCTTGACACCGCTGGTACCAGTCATCGGCAAGTCCACTCAGCTCCACGTCCTCCTGTACCACATCACTCCATCTCTTCTCTAGCCCGTGCCGCGCCCGTTTAGCCCCCTCAATCCGGCCAAACAAAAGCTGTTTCGGCATGCGGTGGCTGGGCATGCGGGCTACATGACCCAGCCATCGCAGCCTTGCCTGCCGGAGGAGCTCACCGATGGGACCCTGCCCAGATCTTTCAAGGATTTGTGAGCTCCTCACACAATCCAGTCTGGTTAAACCCAGGATGGATCGTAGGCAGGTCAGCCTAAATGTTTCTAACCGGCGAAGATGTTCCATTAGGGGGGTCCACGTTTCGCAAGCGTAGAGAAGGGAGGGAATGATCGTGGCCGAGAAGACCTGAAGCTTAGTGCGGAGCGACAGACCAGGTAGCTTCCACACAGCGTTACACAACCGATGAAAAGATATAGCCGCTCGACTGATTCGGAGTGAGACCTCTGCTGTTAAACTGGAGCCAGTCATAAGCACACTGCCCAGGTATGGGAAACTCTCCACTCTCTCCACAACTGCCCCATCACCGATCGGGAGTTGTGGGGGTGGAGTGTCCGATGGTACAAAATACCCAGGCAGGTGCTTAGTTTTGGTGGGGCTGATGGTAAGGCCCCACCTCTTAGTGGCACGCTCCAGTCTCAGCAGCAGCGTCTCCAACTCCTCCTCTGACTGAGCAGCTATTACCAAGTCATCAGCATACATAACGTGGTTGAGCAATAGGGAGCCATCCCTTGACCGCACCCGGGCATCGATTAGCCTCCCATTATATCTGTACCATATGGAGATTCCCCCGGTACAGCTATTGAAGGCTTCACGAACTACGTGGTCAAAATAGATGTTAAATAATGTGGGAGCCAGAGGACATCCCTGTCGCACCCCAAGGTGTACACGGAATGGCTCTGATTCCCGGCCACGTAGTTTTACCCGGGCCTGCTCACCATCATGAAGGTCCTTAATGATCGTGAGCAGAGGGTCAGGTACTCCAAAAACACGAAGAACGACCCAGAGCCCAGGCCTACTGATGGTATCATAGGCCTTGACCAGGTCAATGAAGCAGAGATGTAGGTCTTGTTGGAATTCCCTACACCTCTGCTGTAGCAGACGGACAGAAAATATGGCATCTGTGCAGGACCGCCCTTTCCTGAAACCGCATTGGGGCTCCGCAAGCCTCTCCTCAGCGTGCCTGGCAAGGCGATGCTGGATAATCCTTGCCAGGACCTTTCCCGGCACACTGAGGAGTGAGATGCCCCTGTAGTTGTTACAGTCTGTGCGGTCCCCCTTCTTAAAAAGGGGGACCACCAGGGCATCCTTCCAATCCTGCGGAACCCGTCCAGTGGTCCAGACTGTTGTTATGATGTCATATAGGGCAGTCTGTGCACAAACGCCACCCTCCCTCAGCATTTCGCTTGGGAGATCATCTCTGCCCGCTGCCTTTCCTGGTCTCAGACTCCGGATCGCCTTCAATACTTCCTCAGCAGATGGCACCTCAGCCAGCCACTCACAGGGGGTGACTTCATCCAATATTTGAGGCACCGCAGCCTCAGCAGGGTCATCCTCACTTTGTGCCACGATGTTTTCCTGGCTGAGGGATTTTCCCTCCCCCAGGACCTCACAGAAATGCTCAGCAAATCTGCGAACCTGTTCCTGGGGGTCGGAAATTGGATCACCGTTTTTTCCCCTAATGATGGTAATAGGTGTGGCGCTGCAGGTTACTTTTTTGATGGAGTTAAATAGAGATTTGTGATCACGGGCCACTGAGGCAGACTCCATCTCCTCAGCAACCCGCGACCACCACCCATCCTTGCAGCGCCTCACGGCTCTCCGAACCTCCGAGCGAAGGCTGCGGTAAGCCTCCTCATTCTCTGACGTGGGATTCTGTAGCCGATGACAGTGGGCCTGTCGCTTTTTCTCAACCATCCTGAACAACTCCTCTGTCATCCAGGGTGTCTGGGGAGGTCTGGACCGCGTACCCAAAGTAGCCATTGCAGCTGCATGAGTCACAGTCCTAAACCTCGCCCATTTACCCTCGACATCAGGAGGAGTCGGGGACGATGCCAATCCCAGCCGCAAGCGATGGTGAAATTCTCGCTTGCAACTTTCATCAGATAACTGAGACCAGGCCACTTTAGGTTGGAATGGGGTCCTGGGTGTACACCCACCACCGGAGTGGAAGAATGGCAGGCGCATCTTACAGATGACTAGTCGATGGTCAGAGGGCAGATCAGCTCTACGGTAGGTCCTGGTGTCAAGGACATGGGCTCGCATTCGCTGGTCCGTCACTATGTAGTCCAGCAGATGTTCTTGCTTGGACCCGGCATGCATCCATGATGTTGTGTGGATGCGCCGATGCCGGAACAGCGTGTTGGTAATTACAAGCCCATGGGCTGCACAAAAATCTAGCAGCCTCCTACCGTTGTTATTGAGCTGATCTGGCCCATGCCCTCCAATCACTCCAGACCAGGTGCCAGTATCATGACCAACTCGGGCATTGAAGTCACCCAACATGATGACTCTATCCCGAGGGGCCACTTTAGCCAGCACCTGTGACAGGAGGTCATAGAAGGCATCTGACTCATCGGCTTTGCCTGCATCCCTCCACGGATGTTCATCTTCGGTGGGGGCATAAGTAACCACGACCACCATTCCTCGCCTCCGGTTGATGGGAAGGCGAGCCCAAAGTAGCCTGGGGCTTACAGCTTCCCACACCTCACCGCCACGCTCCCACGCCCCCTTCATTTTTTTGTTCAAAAGAAGACCCACACCCTGTTGTTTGGCAGTCTGCTGCCCCGAGTAGAGGACTGTCCACCCCTCATGGTGGCAGGAGCCAGAGCCGGTCCACCGGACCTCCTGAATGCCGCATAGATCCAGGCGGTACCGGTCCAGCTCCCGACAGAGGAGTGGCAGCCTCTCCTCTGCAGTGAGCGTTCGAACATTCCACGTGGCCACCCGTAGTGGCTTTTCGTTGTTTCTGGAGTAGCCCCGAGGGTAGGTATTCAATCTCCTGGCTCCGCCAATTGGGGTTTGGCCAGGAGACGTCATAGACGCCTGGCCCCCTGGGGCCTCCGGCACAAGCTTAGTTGTTACATATTTGAGTTTAATTCGTGGTATTGTGGTAATTAATTGAAGGTGGAGGGGTTACCAGCCCCTCGCACCCGTCCAGAGCCCCCGTTTAGCCCCTGTGGTGGACACATATGCCATGAGGGGAGGAGCCAATCAAAATTGGAACTCCCCCCACAGCGCTGTCCACGACAGAGTTGCCCGTCCGGCACCGCGAGGAGGTAGGGGGTTGTTTTGCCGGACTTACATACACACACTTACATACAGACACTTACATACAGGCACTTACATACAGACACTTACATAGACACTTACATACAGACACTTACATACTGACACAAACAGACACTGAGACACTTACATACAGATAATTACATACAAACACTTACATACAGACACTTACATACAGACACTTACATACAGACCCTTACATACAGACACTTAGACACTTACATACAGACACTTACATACAGACACTTACATACAGAAACTGAGATATTCACATACAGACACTTACATACAAACACTTAACATACAGACACTTACATACAGACACTTACATACAGATACTTACTTAGACACTTACTTACAGACACTGAGACACTTAAATACAGACACTTACATACAGACACTTACAAACACACACTGACATACAGACACTGAGACTTACATACAGACACTTACATACAGACACTTACATAAAGACATTTACATACAGATACTGAGACACTTACATACAGACACTTACATACAGACACTTACATACACAAACTTACATACAGACACTTACATACAGACACTTACATACAGGCACTTACATACAGACACTTACATAGACACTTACATACAGACACTTACATACTGACACAAACAGACACTGAGACACTTACATACAGACACTTACATACAACCACTTACATACAGACACTTACATACAGACACTTACATACAGACACTTACATACAGACCCTTACATACACACACTTAGACACTTACATATAGACACTTACATACAGACTCTTAAATAAAGACACTTACATACAGACACTTAGACACTTACATACAGACCCTTACATACAGACTCTTACATAAAGACACTTACATACAGACAATTACATACAGACACTTACATATAGACACTAAGACACTTACAAACAGACACTTACATACAGACACTTACATACAGACACTGAGACACTTACATAGATAGTTACATACAGATGCTTATAGACACTTACATACAGACACTTACATACAGACCCTTACATACACACACTTAGACACTTACATACAGACACTTACATACAGACTCTTACATAAAGACACTTACATACAGACACTTAGACACTTACATACAGACCCTTACATACAGACTCTTACATAAAGACACTTACATACAGGCAATTACATACAGACATTTACATATAGACACTAAGACACTTACATACAGACACTTACATACAGACACTTACATACAGACACTGAGACATTTACATACAGACACTTACATACAGACACTGAGACACTTACATACAGACACTTACATAAAGACACTTACATACAGACACTTACATACAGACACTGAGACACTTACATACAGACACTTACATACAGACACTGAGACACTTACATACAGACACTGAGACACTTACATACAGTCACTTACATAAAGACACTGAGACACTTACATAGACACTTACATACAGACGCTTACATACAGACACTTACATACAGACACTGAGAAACTTACATACAGACACTTACATACAGACACTTACATACAGACACTGAGACACTTACATACAGACGCTTACATACATACACTTATATACAGACACTGAGACACTTACATACAGACACTTACATACAGACACTTACATACAGACACTTACATACAGACACTTACATACAGACACTTACATACTGACACTGTGACACTGACATACAGACACTTACATACAGATACTTACATAGAGACAGTTACATACAGAAACTTACATACAGACACTTACATACAGATACTTACATACAGACACTTACAGACACTTACATACAGCCACGTACATACAGACACTTACATACAGACACTTACATACAGACACTTACATATAGACACTTACATACAGACACATACAGACACTTACATACAGACACTTACATACAGACACTAAGACACTTACATACAGACACTTACACACAGACATTTACATACAGATACTTACATACAGACACTTACATACAGACACTTACATACAGACACTGAGACACTTACATACAGACACTTACATACAGAAACTTACATACAGACACTGAGATACTTACATACAGACACTTACATACAGACACTTAACATACAGACACTTACATACAGACACTTACATACAGACTCTTACATACAGACACTTACATACAGACACTGAGACACTTACATACAGACACTTACATACAGACACTTACATACAGACACTGAGATATTCACATACAGACACTTACATACAAACACTTAACATACAGACACTTACATACAGACACTTACATACAGACACCTACTTAGACACTTACTTACAGACACTGAGACTTACATACAGACACTTACATACAGACACTTACATACAGACACTTGCATAAAGACATTTACATACAGACACTGAGACACTTACATACAGACACTTACATACAGACACTTACATACACACACTTACATACAGACACTTACATACAGGCACTTACATACAGACACTTACATAGACACTTACATACAGACACTTACATACTGACACAAACAGACACTGAGACACTTACATACAGACACTTACATAAAGACACTTACATACAGACACTTACATACAGACACTGAGACACTTACATACAGACACTTACATACAGACACTGAGACACTTACATACAGATGCTGAGACACTTACATACAGTCACTTACATAAGACACTGAGACACTTACATAGACACTTACATACAGACGCTTACATACAGACACTTACATACAGACACTGAGAAACTTACATACAGACACTTACATACAGACACTTACATACAGACACTGAGACACTTACATACAGACGCTTACATACATACACTTATATACAGACACTGAGACACTTACATACAGACACTTACATACAGACACTTACATACAGACACTTACATACAGACACTTACATACAGACACTTACATACTGACACTGTGACACTGACATACAGACACTTACATACAGATACTTACATAGAGACAGTTACATACAGAAACTTACATACAGACACTTACATACAGATACTTACATACAGACACTTACAGACACTTACATACAGCCACTTCCATACAGACACTTACATACAGACACTTACATACAGACACTTACATACAGACACTTACATAGAGACACATACAGACACTTACATACAGACACTTACATAAGACACTAAGACACTTACATACAGACACTTACACACAGACATTTACATACAGATACTTACATAGAGACACTTACATACAGACACTTACATACAGACACTGAGACACTTACATACAGACACTTACATACAGAAACTTACATACAGACACTGAGACACTTAACATACAGACACTTACATACAGACACTTACATACAGACTCTTACATACAGACACTTACATACAGACACTGAGACACTTACATACAGACACTTACATACAGACACTTACATACAGACACTGAGATATTCACATACAGACACTTACATACAAACACTTAACATACAGACACTTACATACAGACACTTACATACAGACACTTACTTAGACACTTACTTACAGACACTGAGACTTACATACAGACACTTACATACAGACACTTACATACAGACACTTACATAAAGACATTTACATACAGACACTGAGACACTTACATACAGACACTTACATACAGACACTTACATACACACACTTACATACAGACACTTACATACAGGCACTTACATACAGACACTTACATACAGACACTTACATACAGACACATACAGACACTTACATACAGACACTTACATACAGACACTAAGACACTTACATACATACACTTACACACAGACATTTACATACAGATACTTACATACAGACACTTACATACAGACACTTACATACAGACACTGAGACACTTACATACAGACACTTACATACAGAAACTTACATACAGACACTGAGATACTTACATACAGACACTTACATACAGACACTTAACATACAGACACTTACATACAGACACTTACATACAGACTCTTACATACAGACACTTACATACAGACACTGAGACACTTACATACAGACACTTACATACAGACACTTACATACAGACACTGAGATATTCACATACAGACACTTACATACAAACACTTAACATACAGACACTTACATACAGACACTTACATACAGACACCTACTTAGACACTTACTTACAGACACTGAGACTTACATACAGACACTTACATACAGACACTTACATACAGACACTTGCATAAAGACATTTACATACAGACACTGAGACACTTACATACAGACACTTACATACAGACACTTACATACACACACTTACATACAGACACTTACATACAGGCACTTACATACAGACACTTACATAGACACTTACATACAGACACTTACATACTGACACAAACAGACACTGAGACACTTACATACAGACACTTACATAAAGACACTTACATACAGACACTTACATACAGACACTGAGACACTTACATACAGACACTTACATACAGACACTGAGACACTTACATACAGACACTGAGACACTTACATACAGTCACTTACATAAAGACACTGAGACACTTACATAGACACTTACATACAGACGCTTACATACAGACACTTACATACAGACACTGAGAAACTTACATACAGACACTTACATACAGACACTTACATACAGACACTGAGACACTTACATACAGACGCTTACATACATACACTTATATACAGACACTGAGACACTTACATACAGACACTTACATACAGACACTTACATACAGACACTTACATACAGACACTTACATACAGACACTTAAATACTGACACTGTGACACTGACATACAGACACTTACATACAGATACTTACATAGAGACAGTTACATACAGAAACTTACATACAGACACTTACATACAGATACTTACATACAGACACTTACAGACACTTACATACAGCCACTTCCATACAGACACTTACATACAGACACTTACATACAGACACTTACATACAGACACTTACATAGAGACACATACAGACACTTACATACAGACACTTACATAAGACACTAAGACACTTACATACAGACACTTACACACAGACATTTACATACAGATACTTACATAGAGACACTTACATACAGACACTTACATACAGACACTGAGACACTTACATACAGACACTTACATACAGAAACTTACATACAGACACTGAGACACTTAACATACAGACACTTACATACAGACACTTACATACAGACTCTTACATACAGACACTTACATACAGACACTGAGACACTTACATACAGACACTTACATACAGACACTTACATACAGACACTAAGATATTCACATACAGACACTTACATACAAACACTTAACATACAGACACTTACATACAGACACTTACATACAGACACTTACTTAGACACTTACTTACAGACACTGAGACTTACATACAGACACTTACATACAGACACTTACATACAGACACTTACATAAAGACATTTACATACAGACACTGAGACACTTACATACAGACACTTACATACAGACACTTACATACACACACTTACATACAGACACTTACATACAGGCACTTACATACAGACACTTACTTACAGACACTGAGACTTACATACAGACACTTACATACAGACACTTACATACAGACACTTACATACTGACACAAACAGACACTGAGACACTTACATACAGACACTTACATACAAACACTTACATACAGACACTTACATACAGACACTTACATACAGACACTTACATACAGACCCTTACATACAGACACTTAGACACTTACATACAGACACTTACATACAGACTCTTACATAAAGATACTTACATACAGACACTTAGACACTTACATACAGACACTTACATACAGACTCTTACATAAAGACACTTACATACAGACAATTACATACAGACACTTACATACAGACACTAAGACACTTACATACAGACACTTACATACAGACATTTACTTACAGACACTGAGACACTTACATACAGACACTTACATACAGACACTGAGACACTTACATATAGACACTTACATACAGACACTTACATACAGACACTGAGACACTTATATACAGATGCTTACATACAGACACTTACATACAGACCCTGAGACATTTCCATACAGACACTTACATACAGACACTTACATACAGATACTTACATAGAGACACTTACATACAGAAACTTACATACAGACACTTACATACAGATACTTACATACAGACACTTACAGGCACTTACATACAGCCACTTACATACAGACACTTACATACAGACACATACAGACACTTACATACAGACACTTACATACACACACTTACATACAGACACTTACATACAGGCACTTACATACAGACACTTACATAGACACTTACATACAGACACTTACATACAGACTCTTACATAAAGATACTTACATACAGACACTTAGACACTTACATACAGACACTTACATACAGACTCTTACATAAAGACACTTACATACAGACAATTACATACAGACACTTACATACAGACACTAAGACACTTACATACAGACACTTACATACAGACATTTACTTACAGACACTGAGACACTTACATACAGACACTTACATACAGACACTGAGACACTTACATACAGACACTTACATACAGACACTTACATACAGACACTGAGACACTTATATACAGATGCTTACATACAGACACTTACATACAGACCCTGAGACATTTCCATACAGACACTTACATACAGGCACTTACATACAGACACTCACTTAAACACTTACATACAGACACTTACATACAGACTCTTACATAAAGATACTTACATACAGACACTTAGACACTTACATACAGACACTTACATACAGACTCTTACATAAAGACACTTACATACAGACAATTACATACAGACACTTACATACAGACACTAAGACACTTACATACAGACACTTACATACAGACATTTACTTACAGACACTGAGACACTTACATACAGACACTTACATACAGACACTGAGACACTTACATACAGACACTTACATACAGACACTTACATACAGACACTGAGACACTTATATACAGATGCTTACATACAGACACTTACATACAGACCCTGAGACATTTCCATACAGACACTTACATACAGACACTTACATACAGATACTTACATAGAGACACTTACATACAGAAACTTACATACAGACACTTACATACAGATACTTACATACAGACACTTACAGGCACTTACATACAGCCACTTACATACAGACACTTACATACAGACACATACAGACACTTACATACAGACACTTACATACAGACACATACAGACACTTACATACAGACACTTACATACAGACACTAAGACACTTACATACAGACACTTACACACAGACATTTACATAGAGATACTTACATACAGACACTTACAAACAGACACTTACATACACACACTTACATACAGACACTTACATACAGGCACTTACATACAGACACTTACATAGACACTTACATACAGACATTTACATGCTGACACAAACAGACACTGAGACAATTACATACAGACACTTACATACAAACACTTACACACAGACACTTAAATACAGACACTTACATACAGACACTTACATACAGACCCTTACATAAAGACACTTAGACACTTACATACAGACACTTACATACAGAGTCTTACATAAAGACACTTACATACAGACACTTAGACACTTACATACAGACACTTACATACAGACTCTTACATAAAGACACTTACATACAGACAATTACATACAGACACTTACATACAGACACTAAGACACTTACATACAGACACTTACACACAGACATTTACATACAGACACTTACATACAGACTCTTACATACAGACACTTACATACAGACACTGAGACACTTACATACAGACACTTACATACAGACACTTACATACAGACACTTACATACAGACTCTTACATACAGACACTTACATACAGACAATGAGACACTTACATACAGACACTTACATACAGACACTTACATACAGACACTGAGATATTCACATACAGACACTTACATACAAACACTTAACATACAGACACTTACATACAGACACTTACATACAGACACTTACTTAGACACTTACTTACAGACACTGAGACTTACATTCAGACACTTACATACAGACACTTACATACAGACCCTGAGACATTTCCATACAGACACTTACATACAGACACTTACATACAGACACTTACATACAGACTCTTACATAAAGACACTTACATACAGACAATTACATACAGACACTTACATACAGACACTAAGACACTTACATACAGACACTTACACACAGACATTTACATACAGACACTTACATACAGACTCTTACATACAGACACTTACATACAGACACTGAGACACTTACATACAGACACTTACATACAGACACTTACATACAGACACTTACATACAGACTCTTACATACAGACACTTACATACAGACAATGAGACACTTACATACAGACACTTACATACAGACACTTACATACAGACACTGAGATATTCACATACAGACACTTACATACAAACACTTAACATACAGACACTTACATACAGACACTTACATACAGACACTTACTTAGACACTTACTTACAGACACTGAGACTTACATTCAGACACTTACATACAGACACTTACATACAGACCCTGAGACATTTCCATACAGACACTTACATACAGACACTTACATACAGATACTTACATAGAGACACTTACATACAGAAACTTACATACAGACACTTACATACAGATACTTACATACAGACACTTACAGGCACTTACATACAGCCACTTACATACAGACACTTACATACAGACACATACAGACACTTACATACAGACACTTACATACAGACACATACAGACACTTACATACAGACACTTACATACAGACACTAAGACACTTACATACAGACACTTACACACAGACATTTACATAGAGATACTTACATACAGACACTTACAAACAGACACTTACATACACACACTTACATACAGACACTTACATACAGGCACTTACATACAGACACTTACATAGACACTTACATACAGACATTTACATGCTGACACAAACAGACACTGAGACAATTACATACAGACACTTACATACAAACACTTACACACAGACACTTAAATACAGACACTTACATACAGACACTTACATACAGACCCTTACATAAAGACACTTAGACACTTACATACAGACACTTACATACAGAGTCTTACATAAAGACACTTACATACAGACACTTAGACACTTACATACAGACACTTACATACAGACTCTTACATAAAGACACTTACATACAGACAATTACATACAGACACTTACATACAGACACTAAGACACTTACATACAGACACTTACACACAGACATTTACATACAGACACTTACATACAGACTCTTACATACAGACACTTACATACAGACACTGAGACACTTACATACAGACACTTACATACAGACACTTACATACAGACACTTACATACAGACTCTTACATACAGACACTTACATACAGACAATGAGACACTTACATACAGACACTTACATACAGACACTTACATACAGACACTGAGATATTCACATACAGACACTTACATACAAACACTTAACATACAGACACTTACATACAGACACTTACATACAGACACTTACTTAGACACTTACTTACAGACACTGAGACTTACATTCAGACACTTACATACAGACACTTACATACAGACACTTACATAAAGACATTTACATACAGACACTGAGACACTTACATACAGACACTTACATACAGACACTTACATACACACACTTACATACAGACACTTACATACAGGCACTTACATACAGACACTTACTTACAGACACTGAGACTTACATACAGACACTTACATACAGAAACTTACATACAGACACTTACATACTGACACAAACAGACACTGAGACACTTACATACAGACACTTACATACAAACACTTACATACAGACACTTACATACAGACACCTACATACAGACACTTACATACAGACACTTACATACAGACACTTAGACACTTACATACAGACACTTACATACAGACTCTTACATAAAGATACTTACATACAGACACTTAGACACTTATATACAGACACTTACATACAGACTCTTACATAAAGACACTTACATACAGACAATTACATACAGACACTTACATACAGACACTAAGACACTTACATACAGACACTTACATACAGACATTTACATACAGACACTGAGACACTTACATACAGACACTTACATACAGACACTGAGACACTTACATACAGACACTTACATACAGACACTTACATACAGACACTTACATACAGACACTGAGACACTTACATACAGACACTTACATACAGAAACTTACATACAGACACTGAGATACTTACATACAGACATTTACATACAGACACTTAACATACAGACACTTACATACAGACACTTACATACAGACTCTTACATACAGACACTTACATACAGACACTGAGACACTTACATACAGACACTTACATACAGACACTTACATACAGACACTGAGATATTCACATACAGACACTTACATACGAACACTTAACATACAGACACTTACATACAGACACTTACATACAGACACTTACTTAGACACTTACTTACAGACACTGAGACTTACATACAGACACTTACATACAGACACTTACATACAGACACTTACATAAAGACATTTACATACAGACACTGAGACACTTACATACAGACACTTACATACAGACACTTACATACACACACTTACATACAGACACTTACATACAGGCACTTACATACAGACACTTACTTACAGACACTGAGACTTACATACAGACACTTACATACAGACACTTACATACAGACACTTACATACTGACACAAACAGACACTGAGACACTTACATACAGACACTTACATACAAACACTTACATACAGACACTTACATGCAGACACTTACATACAGACACTTACATACAGACCCTTACATACAGACACTTAGACACTTACATACAGACACTTACATACAGACTCTTACATAAAGATACTTACATACAGACACTTAGACACTTACATACAGACACTTACATACAGACTCTTACATAAAGACACTTACATACAGACAATTACATACAGACACTTACATACAGACACTAAGACACTTACATACAGACACTTACATACAGACATTTACATACAGACACTGAGACACTTACATACAGACACTTACATACAGACACTGAGACACTTACATACAGACACTTACATACAGACACTTACATACAGACACTGAGACACTTATATACAGATGCTTACATACAGACACTTACATACAGACCCTGAGACATTTCCATACAGACACTTACATACAGACACTTACATACAGATACTTACATAGAGACACTTACATACAGAAACTTACATACAGACACTTACATACAGATACTTACATACAGACACTTACAGGCACTTACATACAGCCACTTACATACAGACACTTACATACAGACACATACAGACACTTACATACAGGCACTTACATACAGACACATACAGACACTTACATACAGACACTTACATACAGACACTAAGACACTTACATACAGACACTTACACACAGACATTTACATAGAGATACTTACATACAGACACTTACAAACAGACACTTACATACACACACTTACATACAGACACTTACATACAGGCACTTACATACAGACACTTACATAGACACTTACATACAGACACTTACATGCTGACACAAACAGACACTGAGACACTTACATACAGACACTTACATACAAACACTTACATACAGACACTTAAATACAGACACTTACATACAGACACTTACATACAGACCCTTACATAAAGACACTTAGACACTTACATACAGACACTTACATAGAGAGTCTTACATAAAGACACTTACATACAGACACTTAGACACTTACATACAGACACTTACATACAGACTCTTACATAAAGACACTTACATACAGACAATTACATACAGACACTTACATACAGACACTAAGACACTTACATACAGACACTTACACACAGACATTTACATACAGATACTTACATACAGACACTTACATACAGACACTTACATACAGACACTGAGACACTTACATACAGACACTTACATACAGACACTTACATACAGACACTTACATACAGACACTTACATACAGACAATGAGACACTTACATACAGACACTTACATACATACACTTACATACAGACACTGAGATATTCACATACAGACACTTACATACAAACACTTAACATACAGACACTTACATACAGACACTTACATACAGACACTTACTTAGACACTTACTTACAGACACTGAGACTTACATTCAGACACTTACATACAGACACTTACATAAAGACATTTACATACAGACACTGAGACACTTACATACAGACACTTACATACAGACACTTACATACACACACTTACATACAGACACTTACATACAGGCACTTACATACAGACACTTACTTACAGACACTGAGACTTACATACAGACACTTACATACAGAAACTTACATACAGACACTTACATACTGACACAAACAGACACTGAGAGACTTACATACAGACACTTACATACAAACACTTACATACAGACACTTACATACAGACACTTACATACAGACACTTACATACAGACCCTTACATACAGACACTTAGACACTTACATACAGACACTTACATACAGACTCTTACATAAAGATACTTACATACAGACACTTAGACACTTACATAGAGACACTTACATACAGACTCTTACATAAAGACACTTACATACAGACAATTACATACAGACACTTACATACAGACACTAAGACACTTACATACAGACACTTACATACAGACATTTACATACAGACACTGAGACACTTACATACAGACACTTACATACAGACACTGAGACACTTACATACAGACACTTAGGTACAGACACTTACATACAGACACTTACATACAGACACTGAGACACTTACATACAGACACTTACATACAGACACTGAGACACTTACATACAGACACTGAGACACTTACATACAGACATTTACATAAAGACACTGAGACACTTACATAGACACTTACATACAGACGCTTACATACAGACACTTACATACAGACACTGAGACACTTACATACAGACACTTACATACAGACACTTACATACAGACACTGAGACACTTATATACAGACGCTTACATACAGACACTTACATACAGACCCTGAGACATTTACATACAGACACTTACATACAGACACTTACATACAGATACTTACATAGAGACACTTACATACAGAAACTTACATAAAGACACTTACATACAGACAATTACATACAGACACTTACATACAGACACTAAGACACTTACATACAGACACTTACATACAGACATTTACATACAGACACTGAGACACTTACATACAGACACTTACATACAGACACTGAGACACTTACATACAGAAACTTACATACAGACACTTACATACAGACACTGAGACACTTATATACAGATGCTTACATACAGACACTTACATACAGACCCTGAGACATTTCCATACAGACACTTACATACAGACACTTACATACAGATACTTACATAGAGACACTTACATACAGAAACTTACATACAGACACTTACATACAGATACTTACATACAGACACTTACAGGCACTTACATACAGCCACTTACATACAGACACTTACATACAGACACATACAGACACTTACATACAGACACTTACATACAGACACATACAGACACTTACATACAGACACTTACATACAGACACTAAGACACTTACATACAGACACTTACACACAGACATTTACATAGAGATACTTACATACAGACACTTACAAACAGACACTTACATACACACACTTACATACAGACACTTACATACAGGCACTTACATACAGACACTTACATAGACACTTACATACAGACACTTACATGCTGACACAAACAGACACTGAGACACTTACATACAGACACTTACATACAAACACTTACATACAGACACTTAAATACAGACACTTACATACAGACACTTACATACAGACCATTACATAAAGACACTTAGACACTTACATACAGACACTTACATACAGAGTCTTACATAAAGACACTTACATACAGACACTTAGACACTTACATACAGACACTTACATACAGACTCTTACATAAAGACACTTACATACAGACAATTACATACAGACACTTACATACAGACACTAAGACACTTACATACAGACACTTACATACAGACATTTACATACAGACACTGAGACACTTACATACAGACACTTACATACAGACACTGAGACACTTACATACAGACACTTACATACAGACACTCGCATACAGACACTGAGACACTTATATACAGATGCTTGCATACAGACACTTACATACAGACCCTGAGACATTTCCATACAGACACTTACATACAGACACTTACATACAGATACTTACATAGAGACACTTACATACAGAAACTTACATACAGACACTTACATACAGATACTTACATACAGACACTTACAGGCACTTACATACAGCCACTTACATACAGACACTTACATACAGACACATACAGACACTTACATACAGACACTTACATACAGACACATACAGACACTTACATACAGACACTTACATACAGACACTAAGACACTTACATACAGACACTTACACACAGACATTTACATAGAGATACTTACATACAGACACTTACAAACAGACACTTACATACACACACTTACATACAGACACTTACATACAGGCACTTACATACACACACTTACATAGACACTTACATACAGACACTTACATGCTGACACAAACAGACACTGAGACACTTACATACAGACACTTACATACAAACACTTACATACAGACACTTAAATACAGACACTTACATACAGACACTTACATACAGACCCTTACATAAAGACACTTAGACACTTACATACAGACACTTACATACAGAGTCTTACATAAAGACACTTACATACAGACACTTAGACACTTACATACAGACACTTACATACAGACTCTTACATAAAGACACTTACATACAGACAATTACATACAGACACTTACATACAGACACTAAGACACTTACATACAGACACTTACACACAGACATTTACATACAGATACTTACATACAGACACTTACATACAGACACTTACATACAGACACTTACATACAGACACTTACATACAGACACTTACATACAGACACTTACATACAGACTCTTACATACAGACACTTACATACAGACAATGAGACACTTACATACAGACACTTACATACAGTTACTTACATACAGACACTGAGATATTCACAAACAGACACTTACATACAAACACTTAACATACAGACACTTACATACAGACACTTACATACAGACACTTACTTAGACACTTACTTACAGACACTGAGACTTACATTCAGACACTTACATACAGACACTTACATACAGACACTTACATAAAGACATTTACATACAGACACTGAGACACTTACATACAGACACTTACATACAGACACTTACATACACACACTTACATACAGACACTTACATAGAGGCACTTACATACAGACACTTACTTACAGACACTGAGACTTACATACAGACACTTACATACAGAAACTTACATACAGACACTTACATACTGACACAAACAGACACTGAGACACTTACATACAGACACTTACATACAAACACTTACATACAGACACTTACATACAGACACTTACATACAGACACTTACATACAGACCCTTACATACAGACACTTAGACACTTACATACAGACACTTACATACAGACTCTTACATAAAGATACTTACATACAGACACTTAGACACTTACATACAGACACTTACATACAGACTCTTACATAAAGACACTTACATACAGACAATTACATACAGACACTTACATACAGACACTAAGACACTTACATACAGACACTTACATACAGACATTTACATACAGACACTGAGACACTTACATACAGACACTTACATACAGACACTGAGACACTTACATACAGACACTTAGGTACAGACACTTACATACAGACACTTACATACAGACACTGAGACACTTACATACAGACACTTACATACAGACACTGAGACACTTACATACAGACACTGAGACACTTACATACAGACATTTACATAAAGACACTGAGACACTTACATAGACACTTACATACAGACGCTTACATACAGACACTTACATACAGACACTGAGACACTTACATACAGACACTTACATACAGACACTTACATACAGACACTGAGACACTTATATACAGACGCTTACATACAGACACTTACATACAGACCCTGAGACATTTACATACAGACACTTACATACAGACACTTACATACAGATACTTACATAGAGACACTTACATACAGAAACTTACATACAGACACTTACATACAGATACTTACATACAGACACTTACAGGCACTTACATACAGCCACTTACATACAGACACTTACATACAGACACTTACATACAAACACTTACATACAGACACATACAGACACTTACAAACAGACACTTACATACAGACACTAAGACACTTACATACAGACACTTACACACAGACATTTACATAGAGATACTTACATACAGACACTTACAAACAGACACTTACATACACACACTTACATACAGACACTTACATACAGGCACTTACATACAGACACTTACATAGACACTTACATACAGACACTTACATACTGACACAAACAGACACTGAGACACTTACATACAGACACTTACATACAAACACTTACATACAGACACTTAAATACAGACACTTACATACAGACACTTACATACAGACCCTTACATAAAGACACTTAGACACTTACATACAGACACTTACATACAGAGTCTTACATAAAGACACTTACATACAGACACTTAGACTCTTACATACAGACACTTACATACAGACACTTACATACAGACACTAAGACACTTACATACAGACACTTACACACAGACATTTACATACAGATACTTACATACAGACACTTACATACAGACACTTACATACAGACACTGAGACACTTACATACAGACACTTACATACAGAAACTTACATACAGACACTGAGATACTTACATACAGACACTTACATACAGACAGTTACATACAGACACTTACATACAGACTCTTACATACAGACACTTACATACAGACACTGAGACACTTACATACAGACACTTACATACAGACACTTATATACAGACACTGAGATATTCACATACAGACACTTACATACAAACACTTAACATACAGACACTTACATACAGACACTTACATACAGACACTTACTTAGACACTTACTTACAGACACTGAGACTTACATTCAGACACTTACATACAGACACTTACATACAGACACTTACATAAAGACATTTACATACAGACACTGAGACACTTACATACAGACACTTACATACAGACACTTACATACACACACTTACATACAGACACTTACATACAGGCACTTACATACAGACACTTACTTACAGACACTGAGACTTACATACAGACACTTACATACAGAAACTTACATACAGACACTTACATACTGACACAAACAGACACTGAGACACTTACATACAGACACTTACATACAAACACTTACATACAGACACTTACATACAGACACTTACATACAGACACTTACATACAGACCCTTACATACAGACACTTAGACACTTACATACAGACACTTACATACAGACTCTTACATAAAGATACTTACATACAGACAATAACATACAGACACTTACATACAGACACTTACATACAGACATTTACATACAGACACTGAGACACTTACATACAGACACTTACATACAGACACTGAGACACTTACATACAGACACTTACATACAGACACTTACATACAGACACTTACATACAGACACTTACATACAGACACTGAGACACTTACATACAGACACTGAGACACTTACATACAGACATTTACATAAAGACACTGAGACACTTACATAGACACTTACATACAGACGCTTACATACAGACACTTACATACAGACACTGAGACACTTACATACAGACACTTACATACAGACACTTACATACAGACACTGAGACACTTATATACAGACGCTTACATACAGACACTTACATACAGACACTTACATACAGATACTTACATACAGACACTTACAGACACTTACATACAGCCACTTACATACAGACACTTACATACAGAAACTTACATACAGACACTTACATACAGATACTTACATACAGACACTTACAGACACTTACATACAGCCACTTACATACAGACACTTACATACAGACAATTACATACAGACACTTACATACAGACACTTACATACAGACACTTACATACAGACACTTACATACAGACACTAAGACACTTACATACAGACACTTACACACAGACATTTACATAGAGATACTTACATACAGACACTTACATACAGACACTTACATACACACACTTACATACAGACACTTACATACAGGCACTTACATACAGACACTTACATAGACACTTACATACAGACACTTACATACTGACACAAACAGACACTGAGACACTTACATACAGACACTTACATACGTACACTTACATACAGACACTTAAATACAGACACTTACATACAGACACTTACATACAGACCCTTACATACAGGCACTTAGACACTTACATACAGACACTTACATACAGACTCTTACATAAAGACACTTACATACAGACACTTAGACACTTACATACAGACACTTACATACAGACTCTTACATAAAGACACTTACATACAGACAATTACATACAGACACTTACATATAGACACTAAGACACTTACATACAGACACTTACACACAGACATTTACATACAGATACTTACATACAGACACTTACATACAGACACTTACATACAGACACTGAGACACTTACATACAGACACTTACATACAGAAACTTACATACAGACACTGAGATACTTACATACAGACACTTACATACAGACACTTACATACAGACACTTACATACAGACTCTTACATACAGACACTTACATACAGACACTGAGACACTTACATACAGACACTTACATACAGACACTTACACACAGACACTGAGATATTCACATACAGACACTTACATACAAACACTTAACATACAGACACTTACATACAGACACTTACATACAGACACTTACGTAGACACTTACTTACAGACACTGAGACTTACATTCAGACACTTACATACAGACACTTACATACAGACACTTACATAAAGACATTTACATACAGACACTGAGACACTTACATACAGACACTTACATACAGACACTTACATACACACACTTACATACAGACACTTACATACAGGCACTTACATACAGACACTTACTTACAGACACTGAGACTTACATACAGACACTTACATACAGAAACTTACATACAGACACTTACATACTGACACAAACAGACACTGAGACACTTACATACAGACACTTACATACAAACACTTACATACAGACACTTACATACAGACACTTACATACAGACACTTACATACAGACCCTTACATACAGACACTTAGACACTTACATATAGACACTTACATACAGACTCTTACATAAAGATACTTACATACAGACAATAACATACAGACACTTACATACAGACACTAAGACACTTACATACAGACACTTACATGCAGACATTTACATACAGACACTGAGACATTTACATACAGACACTTACATACAGACACTGAGACACTTACATACAGACACTTACACACAGACATTTACATACAGATACTTACATACAGACACTTACATACAGACACTTACATACAGACACTGAGACACTTACATACAGACACTTACATACAGAAACTTACATACAGACACTGAGATACTTACATACAGACACTTACATACGGACACTTACATACAGACACTTACATACAGACTCTTACATACAGACACTTACATACAGACACTGAGACACTTACATACAGACACTTACATACAGACACTTACATACAGACACTGAGATATTCACATACAGACACTTACATACAAACACTTAACATACAGACACTTACATACAGACACTTACATACAGACACTTACGTAGACACTTACTTACAGACACTGAGACTTACATTCAGACACTTACATACAGACACTTACATACAGACACTTACATAAAGACATTTACATACAGACACTGAGACACTTACATACAGACACTTACATACAGACACTTACATAGACACTCTTACATACAGACACTTACATACAGGCACTTACATACAGACACTTACTTACAGACACTGAGACTTACATACAGACACTTACATACAGACACTGAGACACTTACATACAGACACTGAGACACTTACATACAGACATTTACATAAAGACACTGAGACACTTACATAGACACTTACATACAGACGCTTACATACAGAAACTTACATACAGACACTGAGACACTTACATACACACACTTACATACAGACACTTACATACAGGCACTTACATACAGACACTTACATAGACACTTACATACAGACACTTACATACTGACACAAACAGACACTGAGACACTTACATACAGACACTTACATACATACACTTACATACAGACACTTAAATACAGACACTTACATACAGACACTTACATACAGACCCTTACATACAGGCACTTAGACACTTACATACAGACACTTACATACAGACTCTTACATAAAGACACTTACATACAGACAATTACATACAGACACTTACATACAGACACTAAGACACTTACATACAGACACTTACACACAGACATTTACATACAGATACTTACATACAGACACTTACATACAGACACTTACATACAGACACTGAGACACTTACATACAGACACTTACATACAGAAACTTACATACAGACACTGAGATACTTACATACAGACACTTACATACAGACACTTACATAGAGACACTTACATACAGACTCTTACATACAGACACTTACTTACAGACACTGAGACACTTACATACAGACACTTACATACAGACACTTACATACAGACACTGAGATATTCACATACAGACACTTACATACAAACACTTAACATACAGACACTTACATACAGACACTTACATACAGACACTTACTTAGACACTTACTTACAGACACTGAGACTTACATTCAGACACTTACATACAGACTCTTACATACAGACACTTACTTACAGACACTGAGACACTTACATACAGACACTTACATACAGACACTTACATACAGACACTGAGATATTCACATACAGACACTTACATACAAACACTTAACATACAGACACTTACATACAGACACTTACATACAGACACTTACTTAGACACTTACTTACAGACACTGAGACTTACATTCAGACACTTACATACAGACACTTACATACAGACACTTACATACAGACCCTTACATACAGACACTTAGACACTTACATACAGACACTTACATACAGACTCTTACATAAAGATACTTACATACAGACAATAACATACAGACACTTACATACAGACACTAAGACACTTACATACAGACACTTACATACAGACATTTACATACAGACACTGAGACACTTACATACAGACACTTACATACAGACACTGAGACACTTACATACAGACACTTACATACAGACACTTACATACAGACACTTACATACAGACACTTACATACAGACACTGAGACACTTACATACAGACACTGAGACACTTACATACAGACATTTACATAAAGACACTGAGACACTTACATAGACACTTACATACAGACGCTTACATACAGACACTTACATACAGACACTGAGACACTTACATACAGACACTTACATACAGACACTTACATACAGACACTGAGACACTTATATACAGACGCTTACATACAGACACTTACATACAGACACTGAGACATTTACATACAGACACTTACATATAGACACTTACATACAGATACTTACATAGAGACACTTACATACAGAAACTTACATACAGACACTTACATACAGATACTTACATACAGACACTTACAGACACTTACATACAGCCACTTACATACAGACACTTACATACAGACACTTACATACAGACACTTACATACAGACACTTACGTAGACACTTACTTACAGACACTGAGACTTACATTCAGACACTTACATACAGACACTTACATACAGACACTTACATAAAGACATTTACATACAGACACTGAGACACTTACATACAGACACTTACATACAGACACTTACATAGACACACTTACATACAGACACTTACATACAGGCACTTACATACAGACACTTACTTACAGACACTGAGACTTACATACAGACACTTACATACAGACACTGAGACACTTACATACAGACACTGAGACACTTACATACAGACATTTACATAAAGACACTGAGACACTTACATAGACACTTACATACAGACGCTTACATACAGAAACTTACATACAGACACTGAGACACTTACATACACACACTTACATACAGACACTTACATACAGGCACTTACATACAGACACTTACATAGACACTTACATACAGACACTTACATACTGACACAAACAGACACTGAGACACTTACATACAGACACTTACATACATACACTTACATACAGACACTTAAATACAGACACTTACATACAGACACTTACATACAGACCCTTACATACAGGCACTTAGACACTTACATACAGACACTTACATACAGACTCTTACATAAAGACACTTACATACAGACAATTACATACAGACACTTACATACAGACACTAAGACACTTACATACAGACACTTACACACAGACATTTACATACAGATACTTACATACAGACACTTACATACAGACACTTACATACAGACACTGAGACACTTACATACAGACACTTACATACAGAAACTTACATACAGACACTGAGATACTTACATACAGACACTTACATACAGACACTTACATAGAGACACTTACATACAGACTCTTACATACAGACACTTACTTACAGACACTGAGACACTTACATACAGACACTTACATACAGACACTTACATACAGACACTGAGATATTCACATACAGACACTTACATACAAACACTTAACATACAGACACTTACATACAGACACTTACATACAGACACTTACTTAGACACTTACTTACAGACACTGAGACTTACATTCAGACACTTACATACAGACTCTTACATACAGACACTTACTTACAGACACTGAGACACTTACATACAGACACTTACATACAGACACTTACATACAGACACTGAGATATTCACATACAGACACTTACATACAAACACTTAACATACAGACACTTACATACAGACACTTACATACAGACACTTACTTAGACACTTACTTACAGACACTGAGACTTACATTCAGACACTTACATACAGACACTTACATACAGACACTTACATACAGACCCTTACATACAGACACTTAGACACTTACATACAGACACTTACATACAGACTCTTACATAAAGATACTTACATACAGACAATAACATACAGACACTTACATACAGACACTAAGACACTTACATACAGACACTTACATACAGACATTTACATACAGACACTGAGACACTTACATACAGACACTTACATACAGACACTGAGACACTTACATACAGACACTTACATACAGACACTTACATACAGACACTTACATACAGACACTTACATACAGACACTGAGACACTTACATACAGACACTGAGACACTTACATACAGACATTTACATAAAGACACTGAGACACTTACATAGACACTTACATACAGACGCTTACATACAGACACTTACATACAGACACTGAGACACTTACATACAGACACTTACATACAGACACTTACATACAGACACTGAGACACTTATATACAGACGCTTACATACAGACACTTACATACAGACACTGAGACATTTACATACAGACACTTACATATAGACACTTACATACAGATACTTACATAGAGACACTTACATACAGAAACTTACATACAGACACTTACATACAGATACTTACATACAGACACTTACAGACACTTACATACAGCCACTTACATACAGACACTTACATACAGACACTTACATACAGACACTTACATACAGACACTTACATACAGACACTTACATACAGACACTTACATACAGACACTAAGACACTTACATACAGACACTTACACACAGACATTTACATAGAGATACTTACATACAGACACTTACATACAGACACTTACATACACACACTTACATACAGACACTTACATACAGGCACTTACATACAGACACTTACATAGACACTTACATACAGACACTTACATACTGACACAAACAGACACTGAGACACTTACATACAGACACTTACATACGTACACTTACATACAGACACTTAAATACAGACACTTACATACAGACACTTACATACAGACTCTTACATAAAGACACTTACATACAGACACTTAGACACTTACATACAGACACTTACATACAGACTCTTACATAAAGACACTTACATACAGACACATACAGACACTTACATACAGACACTTACATACAGACACATACAGACACTTACATACAGACACTTACATACAGACACTAAGACACTTACATACAGACACTTACACACAGACATTTACATAGAGATACTTACATACAGACACTTACAAACAGACACTTACATACACACACTTACATACAGACACTTACATACAGGCACTTACATACACACACTTACATAGACACTTACATACAGACACTTACATGCTGACACAAACAGACACTGAGACACTTACATACAGACACTTACATACAAACACTTACATACAGACACTTAAATACAGACACTTACATACAGACACTTACATACAGACCCTTACATAAAGACACTTAGACACTTACATACAGACACTTACATACAGAGTCTTACATAAAGACACTTACATACAGACACTTAGACACTTACATACAGACACTTACATACAGACTCTTACATAAAGACACTTACATACAGACAATTACATACAGACACTTACATACAGACACTAAGACACTTACATACAGACACTTACATACAGACATTTACATACAGATACTTACATACAGACACTTACATACAGACACTTACATACAGACACTTACATACAGACACTTACATACAGACACTTACATACAGACACTTACATACAGACTCTTACATACAGACACTTACATACAGACAATGAGACACTTACATACAGACACTTACATACAGTTACTTACATACAGACACTGAGATATTCACATACAGACACTTACATACAAACACTTAACATACAGACACTTACATACAGACACTTACATACAGACACTTACTTAGACACTTACTTACAGACACTGAGACTTACATTCAGACACTTACATACAGACACTTACATACAGACACTTACATAAAGACATTTACATACAGACACTGAGACACTTACATACAGACACTTACATACAGACACTTACATACACACACTTACATACAGACACTTACATAGAGGCACTTACATACAGACACTTACTTACAGACACTGAGACTTACATACAGACACTTACATACAGAAACTTACATACAGACACTTACATACTGACACAAACAGACACTGAGACACTTACATACAGACACTTACATACAAACACTTACATACAGACACTTACATACAGACACTTACATACAGACACTTACATACAGACCCTTACATACAGACACTTAGACACTTACATACAGACACTTACATACAGACTCTTACATAAAGATACTTACATACAGACACTTAGACACTTACATACAGACACTTACATACAGACTCTTACATAAAGACACTTACATACAGACAATTACATACAGACACTTACATACAGACACTAAGACACTTACATACAGACACTTACATACAGACATTTACATACAGACACTGAGACACTTACATACAGACACTTACATACAGACACTGAGACACTTACATACAGACACTTAGGTACAGACACTTACATACAGACACTTACATACAGACACTGAGACACTTACATACAGACACTTACATACAGACACTGAGACACTTACATACAGACACTGAGACACTTACATACAGACATTTACATAAAGACACTGAGACACTTACATAGACACTTACATACAGACGCTTACATACAGACACTTACATACAGACACTGAGACACTTACATACAGACACTTACATACAGACACTTACATACAGACACTGAGACACTTATATACAGACGCTTACATACAGACACTTACATACAGACCCTGAGACATTTACATACAGACACTTACATACAGACACTTACATACAGATACTTACATAGAGACACTTACATACAGAAACTTACATACAGACACTTACATACAGATACTTACATACAGACACTTACAGGCACTTACATACAGCCACTTACATACAGACACTTACATACAGACACTTACATACAAACACTTACATACAGACACATACAGACACTTACAAACAGACACTTACATACAGACACTAAGACACTTACATACATACACTTACACACAGACATTTACATAGAGATACTTACATACAGACACTTACAAACAGACACTTACATACACACACTTACATACAGACACTTACATACAGGCACTTACATACAGACACTTACATAGACACTTACATACAGACACTTACATACTGACACAAACAGACACTGAGACACTTACATACAGACACTTACATACAAACACTTACATACAGACACTTAAATACAGACACTTACATACAGACACTTACATACAGACCCTTACATAAAGACACTTAGACACTTACATACAGACACTTACATACAGAGTCTTACATAAAGACACTTACATACAGACACTTAGACACTTACATACAGACACTTACATACAGACACTTACATACAGACACTAAGACACTTACATACAGACACTTACACACAGACATTTACATACAGATACTTACATACAGACACTTACATACAGACACTGAGACACTTACATACAGACACTTACATACAGAAACTTACATACAGACACTGAGATACTTACATACAGACACTTACATACAGACACTTACATACAGACACTTACATACAGACTCTTACATACAGACACTTACATACAGACACTGAGACACTTACATACAGACACTTACATACAGACACTTATATACAGACACTGAGATATTCACATACAGACACTTACATACAAACACTTAACATACAGACACTTACATACAGACACTTACATACAGACACTTACTTAGACACTTACTTACAGACACTGAGACTTACATTCAGACACTTACATACAGACACTTACATACAGACACTTACATAAAGACATTTACATACAGACACTGAGACACTTACATACAGACACTTACATACAGACACTTACATACACACACTTACATACAAACACTTACATACAGGCACTTACATACAGACACTTACTTACAGACACTGAGACTTACATACAGACACTTACATACAGAAACTTACATACAGACACTTACATACTGACACAAACAGACACTGAGACACTTACATACAGACACTTACATACAAACACTTACATACAGACACTTACATACAGACACTTACATACAGACACTTACATACAGACCCTTACATACAGACACTTAGACACTTACATACAGACACTTACATACAGACTCTTACATAAAGATACTTACATACAGACAATAACATACAGACACTTACATACAGACACTTACATACAGACATTTACATACAGACACTGAGACACTTACATACAGACACTTACATACAGACACTGAGACACTTACATACAGACACTTACATACAGACACTTACATACAGACACTTACATACAGACACTTACATACAGACACTGAGACACTTACATACAGACACTGAGACACTTACATACAGACATTTACATAAAGACACTGAGACACTTACATAGACACTTACATACAGACGCTTACATACAGACACTTACATACAGACACTGAGACACTTACATACAGACACTTACATACAGACACTTACATACAGACACTGAGACACTTATATACAGACGCTTACATACAGACACTTACATACAGACACTTACATACAGATACTTACATACAGACACTTACAGACACTTACATACAGCCACTTACATACAGACACTTACATACAGAAACTTACATACAGACACTTACATACAGATACTTACATACAGACACTTACAGACACTTACATACAGCCACTTACATACAGACACTTACATACAGACAATTACATACAGACACTTACATACAGACACTTACATACAGACACTTACATACAGACACTTACATACAGACACTAAGACACTTACATACAGACACTTACACACAGACATTTACATAGAGATACTTACATACAGACACTTACATACAGACACTTACATACACACACTTACATACAGACACTTACATACAGGCACTTACATACAGACACTTACATAGACACTTACATACAGACACTTACATACTGACACAAACAGACACTGAGACACTTACATACAGACACTTACATACGTACACTTACATACAGACACTTAAATACAGACACTTACATACAGACACTTACATACAGACCCTTACATACAGGCACTTAGACACTTACATACAGACACTTACATACAGACTCTTACATAAAGACACTTACATACAGACACTTAGACACTTACATACAGACACTTACATACAGACTCTTACATAAAGACACTTACATACAGACAATTACATACAGACACTTACATATAGACACTAAGACACTTACATACAGACACTTACACACAGACATTTACATACAGATACTTACATACAGACACTTACATACAGACACTTACATACAGACACTGAGACACTTACATACAGACACTTACATACAGAAACTTACATACAGACACTGAGATACTTACATACAGACACTTACATACAGACACTTACATACAGACACTTACATACAGACTCTTACATACAGACACTTACATACAGACACTGAGACACTTACATACAGACACTTACATACAGACACTTACATACAGACACTGGGATATTCACATACAGACACTTACATACAAACACTTAACATACAGACACTTACATACAGACACTTACATACAGACACTTACGTAGACACTTACTTACAGACACTGAGACTTACATTCAGACACTTACATACAGACACTTACATACAGAAACTTACATAAAGACATTTACATACAGACACTGAGACACTTACATACAGACACTTACATACAGACACTTACATACACACACTTACATACAGACACTTACATACAGGCACTTACATACAGACACTTACTTACAGACACTGAGACTTACATACAGACACTTACATACAGAAACTTACATACAGACACTTACATACTGACACAAACAGACACTGAGACACTTACATACAGACACTTACATACAAACACTTACATACAGACACTTACATACAGACACTTACATACAGACACTTACATACAGACCCTTACATACAGACACTTAGACACTTACATATAGACACTTACATACAGACTCTTACATAAAGATACTTACATACAGACAATAACATACAGACACTTACATACAGACACTAAGACACTTACATACAGACACTTACATGCAGACATTTACATACAGACACTGAGACATTTACATACAGACACTTACATAGAGACACTGAGACACTTACATACAGACACTTACACACAGACATTTACATACAGATACTTACATACAGACACTTACATACAGACACTTACATACAGACACTGAGACACTTACATACAGACACTTACATACAGAAACTTACATACAGACACTGAGACACTTACATACAGACACTTACATACAGACACTTACATACAGACTCTTACATAAAGCTACTTATATACAGACAATTACATACAGACACTTACATATAGACAATAAGACACTTACATACAGACACTTACACACAGACATTTACATACAGATACTTATATACAGACACTTACATACAGACACTTACATACAGACACTGAGACACTTACATACAGAAACTTACATACAGACACTGAGATACTTACATACAGACACTTACATACAGACACTTACATACAGACACTTACATACAGACTCTTACATACAGACACTTACATACAGACACTGAGACACTTACATACAGACACTTACATACAGACACTTACATACAGACACTGAGATATTCACATACAGACACTTACATACAAACACTTAACATACAGACACTTACATACAGACACTTACCTACAGACACTTACGTAGACACTTACTTACAGACACTGAGACTTACATTCAGACACTTACATACAGACACTTACATACAGACACTTACATAAAGACATTTACATACAGACACTGAGACACTTACATACAGACACTTACATACAGACACTTACATACAGAAACTTACATACAGACACTTACATACTGACACAAACAGACACTGAGACACTTACATACAGACACTTACATACAAACACTTACATACAGACACTTACATACAGACACTTACATACAGACACTTACATACAGACCCTTACATACAGACACTTAGACACTTACATACAGACACTTACATACAGACTCTTACATAAAGATACTTACATACAGACACTTAGACACTTACATACAGACACTTACATACAGACTCTTACATAAAGACACTTACATACAGACAATTACATACAGACACTTACATACAGACACTAAGACACTTACATACAGACACTTACATACAGACATTTACATACAGACACTGAGACACTTACATACAGACACTTACATACAGACACTGAGACACTTACATACAGACACTTAGGTACAGACACTTACATACAGACACTTACATACAGACACTGAGACACTTACATACAGACACTTACATACAGACACTGAGACACTTACATACAGACACTGAGACACTTACATACAGACATTTACATAAAGACACTGAGACACTTACATAGACACTTACATACAGACGCTTACATACAGACACTTACATACAGACACTGAGACACTTACATACAGACACTTACATACAGACACTTACATACAGACACTGAGACACTTATATACAGACGCTTACATACAGACACTTACATACAGACCCTGAGACATTTACATACAGACACTTACATACAGACACTTACATACAGATACTTACATAGAGACACTTACATACAGAAACTTACATACAGACACTTACATACAGATACTTACATACAGACACTTACAGGCACTTACATACAGCCACTTACATACAGACACTTACATACAGACACTTACATACAAACACTTACATACAGACACATACAGACACTTACAAACAGACACTTACATACAGACACTTACATACAAACACTTACATACAGACACTTAAATACAGACACTTACATACAGACACTTACATACAGACCCTTACATAAAGACACTTAGACACTTACATACAGACACTTACATACAGAGTCTTACATAAAGACACTTACATACAGACACTTAGACACTTACATACAGACACTTACATACAGACACTTACATACAGACACTAAGACACTTACATACAGACACTTACACACAGACATTTACATACAGATACTTACATACAGACACTTACATACAGACACTGAGACACTTACATACAGACACTTACATACAGAAACTTACATACAGACACTGAGATACTTACATACAGACACTTACATACAGACACTTACATACAGACACTTACATACAGACTCTTACATACAGACACTTACATACAGACACTGAGACACTTACATACAGACACTTACATACAGACACTTATATACAGACACTGAGATATTCACATACAGACACTTACATACAAACACTTAACATACAGACACTTACATACAGACACTTACATACAGACACTTACTTAGACACTTACTTACAGACACTGAGACTTACATTCAGACACTTACATACAGACACTTACATACAGACACTTACATAAAGACATTTACATACAGACACTGAGACACTTACATACAGACACTTACATACAGACACTTACATACACACACTTACATACAGACACTTACATACAGGCACTTACATACAGACACTTACTTACAGACACTGAGACTTACATACAGACACTTACATACAGAAACTTACATACAGACACTTACATACTGACACAAACAGACACTGAGACACTTACATACAGACACTTACATACAAACACTTACATACAGACACTTACATACAGACACTTACATACAGACACTTACATACAGACCCTTACATACAGACACTTAGACACTTACATACAGACACTTACATACAGACTCTTACATAAAGATACTTACATACAGACAATAACATACAGACACTTACATACAGACACTTACATACAGACATTTACATACAGACACTGAGACACTTACATACAGACACTTACATACAGACACTGAGACACTTACATACAGACACTTACATACAGACACTTACATACAGACACTTACATACAGACACTTACATACAGACACTGAGACACTTACATACAGACACTGAGACACTTACATACAGACATTTACATAAAGACACTGAGACACTTACATAGACACTTACATACAGACGCTTACATACAGACACTTACATACAGACACTGAGACACTTACATACAGACACTTACATACAGACACTTACATACAGACACTGAGACACTTATATACAGACGCTTACATACAGACACTTACATACAGACACTTACATACAGATACTTACATACAGACACTTACAGACACTTACATACAGCCACTTACATACAGACACTTACATACAGAAACTTACATACAGACACTTACATACAGATACTTACATACAGACACTTACAGACACTTACATACAGCCACTTACATACAGACACTTACATACAGACAATTACATACAGACACTTACATACAGACACTTACATACAGAAACTTACATACAGACACTTACATACTGACACAAACAGACACTGAGACACTTACATACAGACACTTACATACAAACACTTACATACAGACACTTAGACACTTACATACAGACACTTACATACAGACTCTTACATAAAGATACTTACATACAGACACTTAGACACTTACATACAGACACTTACATACAGACTCTTACATAAAGACACTTACATACAGACAATTACATACAGACACTTACATACAGACACTAAGACACTTACATACAGACACTTACATACAGACTCTTACATAAAGATACTTACATACAGACACTTAGACACTTACATACAGACACTTACATACAGACTCTTACATAAAGACACTTACATACAGACAATTACATACAGACACTTACATACAGACACTAAGACACTTACATACAGACACTTACATACAGACATTTACATACAGACACTGAGACACTTACATACAGACACTTACATACAGACACTGAGACACTTACATACAGACACTTAGGTACAGACACTTACATACAGACACTTACATACAGACACTGAGACACTTACATACAGACACTTACATACAGACACTGAGACACTTACATACAGACACTGAGACACTTACATACAGACATTTACATAAAGACACTGAGACACTTACATAGACACTTACATACAGACGCTTACATACAGACACTTACATACAGACACTGAGACACTTACATACAGACACTTACATACAGACACTTACATACAGACACTGAGACACTTATATACAGACGCTTACATACAGACACTTACATACAGACCCTGAGACATTTACATACAGACACTTACATACAGACACTTACATACAGATACTTACATAGAGACACTTACATACAGAAACTTACATACAGACACTTACATACAGATACTTACATACAGACACTTACAGGCACTTACATACAGCCACTTACATACAGACACTTACATACAGACACTTACATACAAACACTTACATACAGACACATACAGACACTTACAAACAGACACTTACATACAGACACTTACATACAAACACTTACATACAGACACTTAAATACAGACACTTACATACAGACACTTACATACAGACCCTTACATAAAGACACTTAGACACTTACATACAGACACTTACATACAGAGTCTTACATAAAGACACTTACATACAGACACTTAGACACTTACATACAGACACTTACATACAGACACTTACATACAGACACTAAGACACTTACATACAGACACTTACACACAGACATTTACATACAGATACTTACATACAGACACTTACATACAGACACTGAGACACTTACATACAGACACTTACATACAGAAACTTACATACAGACACTGAGATACTTACATACAGACACTTACATACAGACACTTACATACAGACACTTACATACAGACTCTTACATACAGACACTTACATACAGACACTGAGACACTTACATACAGACACTTACATACAGACACTTATATACAGACACTGAGATATTCACATACAGACACCTACATACAAACACTTAACATACAGACACTTACATACAGACACTTACATACAGACACTTACTTAGACACTTACTTACAGACACTGAGACTTACATTCAGACACTTACATACAGACACTTACATACAGACACTTACATAAAGACATTTACATACAGACACTGAGACACTTACATACAGACACTTACATACAGACACTTACATACACACACTTACATACAGACACTTACATACAGGCACTTACATACAGACACTTACTTACAGACACTGAGACTTACATACAGACACTTACATACAGAAACTTACATACAGACACTTACATACTGACACAAACAGACACTGAGACACTTACATACAGACACTTACATACAAACACTTACATACAGACACTTACATACAGACACTTACATACAGACACTTACATACAGACCCTTACATACAGACACTTAGACACTTACATACAGACACTTACATACAGACTCTTACATAAAGATACTTACATACAGACAATAACATACAGACACTTACATACAGACACTTACATACAGACATTTACATACAGACACTGAGACACTTACATACAGACACTTACATACAGACACTGAGACACTTACATACAGACACTTACATACAGACACTTACATACAGACACTTACATACAGACACTTACATACAGACACTGAGACACTTACATACAGACACTGAGACACTTACATACAGACATTTACATAAAGACACTGAGACACTTACATAGACACTTACATACAGACGCTTACATACAGACACTTACATACAGACACTGAGACACTTACATACAGACACTTACATACAGACACTTACATACAGACACTGAGACACTTATATACAGACGCTTACATACAGACACTTACATACAGACACTTACATACAGATACTTACATACAGACACTTACAGACACTTACATACAGCCACTTACATACAGACACTTACATACAGAAACTTACATACAGACACTTACATACAGATACTTACATACAGACACTTACAGACACTTACATACAGCCACTTACATACAGACACTTACATACAGACAATTACATACAGACACTTACATACAGACACTTACATACAGACACTTACATACAGACACTTACATACAGACACTAAGACACTTACATACAGACACTTACACACAGACATTTACATAGAGATACTTACATACAGACACTTACATACAGACACTTACATACACACACTTACATACAGACACTTACATACAGGCACTTACATACAGACACTTACATAGACACTTACATACAGACACTTACATACTGACACAAACAGACACTGAGACACTTACATACAGACACTTACATACGTACACTTACATACAGACACTTAAATACAGACACTTACATACAGACACTTACATACAGACCCTTACATACAGGCACTTAGACACTTACATACAGACACTTACATACAGACTCTTACATAAAGACACTTACATACAGACACTTAGACACTTACATACAGACACTTACATACAGACTCTTACATAAAGACACTTACATACAGACAATTACATACAGACACTTACATATAGACACTAAGACACTTACATACAGACACTTACACACAGACATTTACATACAGATACTTACATACAGACACTTACATACAGACACTTACATACAGACACTGAGACACTTACATACAGACACTTACATACAGAAACTTACATACAGACACTGAGATACTTACATACAGACACTTACATACAGACACTTACATACAGACACTTACATACAGACTCTTACATACAGACACTTACATACAGACACTGAGACACTTACATACAGACACTTACATACAGACACTTACATACAGACACTGAGATATTCACATACAGACACTTACATACAAACACTTAACATACAGACACTTACATACAGACACTTACATACAGACACTTACGTAGACACTTACTTACAGACACTGAGACTTACATTCAGACACTTACATACAGACACTTACATACAGAAACTTACATAAAGACATTTACATACAGACACTGAGACACTTACATACAGACACTTACATACAGACACTTACATACACACACTTACATACAGACACTTACATACAGGCACTTACATACAGACACTTACTTACAGACACTGAGACTTACATACAGACACTTACATACAGAAACTTACATACAGACACTTACATACTGACACAAACAGACACTGAGACACTTACATACAGACACTTACATACAAACACTTACATACAGACACTTACATACAGACACTTACATACAGACACTTACATACAGACCCTTACATACAGACACTTAGACACTTACATATAGACACTTACATACAGACTCTTACATAAAGATACTTACATACAGACAATAACATACAGACACTTACATACAGACACTAAGACACTTACATACAGACACTTACATGCAGACATTTACATACAGACACTGAGACATTTACATACAGACACTTACATAGAGACACTGAGACACTTACATACAGACACTTACACACAGACATTTACATACAGATACTTACATACAGACACTTACATACAGACACTTACATACAGACACTGAGACACTTACATACAGACACTTACATACAGAAACTTACATACAGACACTGAGACACTTACATACAGACACTTACATACAGACACTTACATACAGACTCTTACATAAAGCTACTTATATACAGACAATTACATACAGACACTTACATATAGACAATAAGACACTTACATACAGACACTTACACACAGACATTTACATACAGATACTTATATACAGACACTTACATACAGACACTTACATACAGACACTGAGACACTTACATACAGAAACTTACATACAGACACTGAGATACTTACATACAGACACTTACATACAGACACTTACATACAGACACTTACATACAGACTCTTACATACAGACACTTACATACAGACACTGAGACACTTACATACAGACACTTACATACAGACACTTACATACAGACACTGAGATATTCACATACAGACACTTACATACAAACACTTAACATACAGACACTTACATACAGACACTTACCTACAGACACTTACGTAGACACTTACTTACAGACACTGAGACTTACATTCAGACACTTACATACAGACACTTACATACAGACACTTACATAAAGACATTTACATACAGACACTGAGACACTTACATACAGACACTTACATACAGACACTTACATACACACACTTACATACAGACACTTACATACAGGCACTTACATACAGACACTTACTTACAGACACTGAGACTTACATACAGACACTTACATACAGAAACTTACATACAGACACTTACATACTGACACAAACAGACACTGAGACACTTACATACAGACACTTACATACAAACACTTACATACAGACACTTACATACAGACACTTACATACAGACACTTACATACAGACCCTTACATACAGACACTTAGACACTTACATATAGACACTTACATACAGACTCTTACATAAAGATACTTACATACAGACAATAACATACAGACACTTACATACAGACACTAAGACACTTACATACAGACACTTACATGCAGACATTTACATACAGACACTGAGACATTTACATACAGACACTTACATACAGACACTGAGACACTTACATACAGACACTTACACACAGACATTTACATACAGATACTTACATACAGACACTTACATACAGACACTTACATACAGACACTGAGACACTTACATACAGACACTTACATACAGAAACTTACATACAGACACTGAGATACTTACATACAGACACTTACATACAGACACTTACATACAGACACTTACATACAGACTCTTACATACAGACACTTACATACAGACACTGAGACACTTACATACAGACACTTACATACAGACACTTACATACAGACACTGAGATATTCACATACAGACACTTACATACAAACACTTAACATACAGACACTTACATACAGACACTTACATACAGACACTTACGTAGACACTTACTTACAGACACTGAGACTTATATTCAGACACTTACATACAGACACTTACATACAGACACTTACATAAAGACATTTACATACAGACACTGAGACACTTACATACAGACACTTACATACAGACACTTACATACACACACTTACATACAGACACTTACATACAGGCACTTACATACAGACACTTACTTACAGACACTGAGACTTACATACAGACACTTACATACAGAAACTTACATACAGACACTTACATACTGACACAAACAGACACTGAGACACTTACATACAGACACTTACATACAAACACTTACATACAGACACTTACATACAGACACTTACATACAGACACTTACATACAGACCCTTACATACAGACACTTAGACACTTACATATAGACACTTACATACAGACTCTTACATAAAGATACTTACATACAGACAATAACATACAGACACTTACATACAGACACTAAGACACTTACATACAGACACTTACATGCAGACATTTACATACAGACACTGAGACATTTACATACAGACACTTACATACAGACACTGAGACACTTACATACAGACACTTACATACAGACACTTACATACAGACACTTACATACAGACACTGAGACACTTACATACAGACACTGAGACACTTACATACAGACATTTACATAAAGACACTGAGACACTTACATAGACACTTACATACAGACGCTTACATACAGACACTTACATACAGACACTGAGACACTTACATACAGACACTGAGACACTTACATACAGACATTTACATAAAGACACTGAGACACTTACATAGACACTTACATACAGACGCTTACATACAGACACTTACATACAGACACTGAGACACTTACATACACACACTTACATACAGACACTTACATACAGACACTTACATACTGACACAAACAGACACTGAGACACTTACATACAGACACTTACATACATACACTTACATACAGACACTTAAATACAGACACTTACATACAGACACTTACATACAGACCCTTACATACAGGCACTTAGACACTTACATACAGACACTTACATACAGACTCTTACATAAAGACACTTACATACAGACAATTACATACAGACACTTACATACAGACACTAAGACACTTACATACAGACACTTACACACAGACATTTACATACAGATACTTACATACAGACACTTACATACAGACACTTACATACAGACACTGAGACACTTACATACAGACACTTACATACAGAAACTTACATACAGACACTGAGATACTTACATACAGACACTTACATACAGACACTTACATAGAGACACTTACATACAGACTCTTACATACAGACACTTACTTACAGACACTGAGACACTTACATACAGACACTTACATACAGACACTTACATACAGACACTGAGATATTCACATACAGACACTTACATACAAACACTTAACATACAGACACTTACATACAGACACTTACATACAGACACTTACTTAGACACTTACTTACAGACACTGAGACTTACATTCAGACACTTACATACAGACACTTACATATAGACACTTACATAAAGACATTTACATACAGACACTGAGACACTTACATACAGACACTTACATACAGACACTTACATACACACACTTACATACAGACACTTACATACAGGCACTTACATACAGACACTTACTTACAGACACTGAGACTTACATACAGACACTTACATACAGAAACTTACATACAGACACTTGCATACTGACACAAACAGACACTGAGACACTTACATACAGACACTTACATACAAACACTTACATACAGACTCTTACATAAAGATACTTACATACAGACAATAACATACAGACACTTACATACAGACACTAAGACACTTACATACAGACACTTACATACAGACATTTACATACAGACACTGAGACACTTACATACAGACACTTACATACAGACACTGAGACACTTACATACAGACACTTACATACAGACACTTACATACAGACACTTACATACAGACACTTACATACAGACACTGAGACACTTACATACAGACACTGAGACACTTACATACAGACATTTACATAAAGACACTGAGACACTTACATAGACACTTACATACAGACGCTTACATACAGACACTTACATACAGACACTGAGACACTTACATACAGACACTTACATACAGACACTTACATACAGACACTGAGACACTTATATACAGACGCTTATATACAGACACTTACATACAGACAATGAGACATTTACATGCAGACATTTACATACAGACACTGAGACATTTACATACAGACACTTACATACAGACACTGAGACACTTACATACAGACACTTACATACAGACACTTACATACAGACACTTACATACAGACACTTACATACAGACACTGAGACACTTACATACAGACACTGAGACACTTACATACAGACATTTACATAAAGACACTGAGACACTTACATAGACACTTACATACAGACGCTTACATACAGACACTTACATACAGACACTGAGACACTTACATACACACACTTACATACAGACACTTACATACAGGCACTTACATACAGACACTTACATAGACACTTACATACAGACACTTACATACTGACACAAACAGACACTGAGACACTTACATACAGACACTTACATACATACACTTACATACAGACACTTAAATACAGACACTTACATACAGACACTTACATACAGACCCTTACATACAGGCACTTAGACACTTACATACAGACACTTACATACAGACTCTTACATAAAGACACTTACATACAGACAATTACATACAGACACTTACATACAGACACTAAGACACTTACATACAGACACTTACACACAGACATTTACATACAGATACTTACATACAGACACTTACATACAGACACTTACATACAGACACTGAGACACTTACATACAGACACTTACATACAGAAACTTACATACAGACACTGAGATACTTACATACAGACACTTACATACAGACACTTACATAGAGACACTTACATACAGACTCTTACATACAGACACTTACTTACAGACACTGAGACACTTACATATAGACACTTACATACAGACACTTACATACAGACACTGAGATATTCACATACAGACACTTACATACAAACACTTAACATACAGACACTTACATACAGACACTTACATACAGACACTTACTTAGACACTTACTTACAGACACTGAGACTTACATTCAGACACTTACATACAGACACTTACATATAGACACTTACATAAAGACATTTACATACAGACACTGAGACACTTACATACAGACACTTACATACACACACTTACATACAGACACTTACATACAGGCACTTACATACAGACACTTACTTACAGACACTGAGACTTACATACAGACACTTACATACAGAAACTTACATACAGACACTTGCATACTGACACAAACAGACACTGAGACACTTACATACAGACACTTACATACAAACACTTACATACAGACTCTTACATAAAGATACTTACATACAGACAATAACATACAGACACTTACATACAGACACTAAGACACTTACATACAGACACTTACATACAGACATTTACATACAGACACTGAGACACTTACATACAGACACTTACATACAGACACTGAGACACTTACATACAGACACTTACATACAGACACTTACATACAGACACTTACATACAGACACTTACATACAGACACTGAGACACTTACATACAGACACTGAGACACTTACATACAGACATTTACATAAAGACACTGAGACACTTACATAGACACTTACATACAGACGCTTACATACAGACACTTACATACAGACACTGAGACACTTACATACAGACACTTACATACAGACACTTACATACAGACACTGAGACACTTATATACAGACGCTTACATACAGACACTTACATACAGACACTGAGACATTTACATGCAGACACTTACATACAGACACTTACATACAGATACTTGCATAGAGACACTTACATACAGAAACTTACATACAGACACTTACATACAGATACTTACATACAGACACTTACAGACACTTACATACAGCCACTTACATACAGACACTTACATACAGACACTTACATACAGACACTTACATACAGACACTTACATACAGACACTTACATACAGACACTAAGACACTTACATACAGACACTTACACACAGACATTTACATAGAGATACTTCCATACAGACACTTACATACAGACACTTACATACACACACACTTACATACAGACACTTACATACAGGCACTTACATACAGACACTTACATAGACACTTACATACAGACACTTACATACTGACACAAACAGACATTGAGACACTTACATACAGACACTTACATACATACACTTACATACAGACACTAAAATACAGACACTTACATACAGACACTTACATACAGAACCTTACATACAGGCACTTAGACACTTACATACAGACACTTACATACAGACTCTTACATAAAGACACTTACATACAGACACTTAGACACTTACATACAGACACTTACATACAGACTCTTACATAAAGACACTTACATACAGACACTTACATACAGACACTTACATACAGACCTTTACATACAGACACTTAGACACTTACATACAGACACTTACATACAGACTCTTACATAAAGATACTTACATACAGACAATAACATACAGACACTTACATACAGACACTAAGACACTTACATACAGACACTTACATACAGACATTTACATACAGACACTGTGACACTTACATACAGACACTTACATACAGACACTGAGACACTTACATACAGACACTTACATACAGACACTTACATACAGACACTTACATACAGACACTTACATACAGACACTGAGACACTTACATACAGACACTGAGACACTTACATACAGACATTTACATAAAGACACTGAGACACCTACATAGACACTTACATACAGATGCTTACATACAGACACTTACATACAGACACTGAGACACTTACATACAGACACTTACATACAGACACTTACATACAGACACTGAGACACTTATATACAGACGCTTACATACAGACACTTACATACAGACACTGAGACATTTACATACAGACACTTACATACAGACACTTACATACAGATACTTGCATAGAGACACTTACATACAGAAACTTACATACAGACACTTACATACAGATACTTACATACAGACACTTACAGACACTTACATACAGCCACTTACATACAGACACTTACATACAGACACTTACATACAGACACTTACATACAGACACTTACATACACACACTTACATACAGACACTTACATACAGGCACTTACATACAGACACTTACATAGACACTTACATACAGACACTTACATACTGACACAAACAGACACTGAGACACTTACATACAGACACTTACATACATACACTTACATACAGACACTAAAATACAGACACTTACATACAGATACTTACATACAGAACCTTACATACAGGCCCTTAGACACTTACATACAGACACTTACATACAGACTCTTACATAAAGACACTTACATACAGACACTTAGACAGTTACATACAGACACTTACATACAGACTCTTACATAAAGACACTTACATACAGACAATTACATACAGACACTTACATACAGACACTAAGACACTTACATACAGACACTTACACACAGACATTTACATACAGATACTTACATACAGACACTTACATACAGACACTTACATACAGACACTGAGACACTTACATACAGACACTTACATACAGAAACTTACATACAGACACTGAGATACTTACATACAGACACTTACATACAGACACTTAACATACAGACACTTACATACAGACACTTACATACAGACTCTTACATACAGACACTTACATACAGACACTTACATACAGACACTGAGATATTCACATACAGACACTTACATACAAACACTTAACATACAGACACTTACATACAGACACTTACATACAGACACTTACTTAGACACTTACTTACAGACACTGAGACTTACATACAGACACTTACATACAGACACTTACATAAAGACAATTACATACAGACACTGAGACACTTACATACATCACACTTACATACAGACACTTACATACACACACTTACATACAGACACTTACATACAGGCACTTACATACAGACACTTACTTACAGACACTGAGACTTACATACAGACACTTACATACAGACACTTACATACAGACACTTACATACTGACACAAACAGACACTGAGACACTTACATACAGACACTTACATACAGACTCTTACATAAAGATACTTACATACAGACACTTAGACACTTACATACAGACACTTACATACGGACTCTTACATAAAGACACTTACATACAGACAATTACATACAGACACTTACATACAGACACTAAGACACTTACATACAGACACTTACATACAGACATTTACATACAGACACTGAGACACTTACATACAGACACTTACATACAGACACTTACATAAAGACACTTACATACGGACTATTACATAAAGACACTTACATACAGACAATTACATACATACACTTATATACAGACACTGAGACACTTACATACAGACACTTACATACAGACACTTACATACAGACACTTACATACAGACACTTACAGACACTTACATACAGCCACTTCCATACAGACACTTACATACAGACACTTACACACAGACACTTACATACAGACTCTTACATACAGACACTTACATACAGACACTTACATACAGACACTAAGACACTTACATACAGACACTTACACACAGACATTTACATACAGATACTTACATACAGACACTTACATACAGACAATTACATACAGACACTGAGACACTTACATACAGACACTTACATACAGAAACTTACATACAGACACTGAGATACTTACATACAGACACTTACATACAGACACTTAACATACAGACACTTACATACAGACACTTACATACAGACTCTTACATACAGACACTTACATACAGACACTGAGACACTTACATACAGACACTTACATACAGACACTTACATACAGACACTGAGACACTTACATACAGACACTTACATACAGACACTTACATACAGACACTTACATACAGACACTTACATACAGACACTGAGACACTTACATACAGACACTGAGACACTTACATACAGACATTTACATAAAGACACTGAGACACTTACATAGACACTTACATACAGACGCTTACATACAGACACTTACATACAGACACTGAGACACTTACATACAGACACTTACATACAGACACTTACATACAGACACTGAGACACTTATATACAGACGCTTACATACAGACACTTACATACAGACACTGAGACATTTACATACAGACACTTACATACAGACACTTACATACAGATACTTGCATAGAGACACTTACATACAGAAACTTACATACAGACACTTACATACAGATACTTACATACAGACACTTACAGACACTTACATACAGCCACTTACATACAGACACTTACATACAGACACTTACATACAGACACTTACATACAGACACTTACATACAGACACTTACATACAGACACTAAGACACTTACATACAGACACTTACACACAGACATTTACATAGAGATACTTACATACAGACACTTACATACAGACACTTACATACACACACACTTACATACAGACACTTACATACAGGCACTTACATACAGACACTTACATAGACACTTACATACAGACACTTACATACTGACACAAACAGACACTGAGACACTTACATACAGACACTTACATACATACACTTACATACAGACACTAAAATACAGACACTTACATACAGACACTTACATACAGAACCTTACATACAGGCACTTAGACACTTACATACAGACACTTACATACAGACTCTTACATAAAGACACTTACATACAGACACTTAGACACTTACATACAGACACTTACATACAGACTCTTACATAAAGACACTTACATACAGACAATTACATACAGACACTTACATATAGACACTGAGACACTTACATACAGACACTTACATACAGACACTTACATACAGACACTTACATACAGACACTTACATACAGACCTTTACATACAGACACTTAGACACTTACATACAGACACTTACAAACAGACTCTTACATAAAGATACTTACATACAGACAATAACATACAGACACTTACATACAGACACTAAGACACTTACATACAGACACTTACATACAGACATTTACATACAGACACTGAGACACTTACATACAGACACTTACATACAGACACTGAGACACTTACATACAGACACTTACATACAGACACTTACATACAGACACTTACATACAGACACTTACATACAGACACTGAGACACTTACATACAGACACTGAGACACTTACATACAGACATTTACATAAAGACACTGAGACACTTACATAGACACTTACATACAGACGCTTACATACAGACACTTACATACAGACACTGAGACACTTACATACAGACACTTACATACAGACACTTACATACAGACACTGAGACACTTATATACAGACGCTTACATACAGACACTTACATACAGACACTGAGACATTTACATACAGACACTTACATACAGACACTTACATACATACACTTACATACAGACACTAAAATACAGACACTTACATACAGACACTTACATACAGAACCTTACATACAGGCACTTAGACACTTACATACAGACACTTACATACAGACTCTTACATAAAGACACTTACATACAGACACTTAGACACTTACATACAGACACTTACATACAGACTCTTACATAAAGACACTTACATACAGACAATTACATACAGACACTTACATATAGACACTGAGACACTTACATACAGACACTTACATACAGACACTTACATACAGACACTTACATACAGACACTTACATACAGACCTTTACATACAGACACTTAGACACTTACATACAGACACTTACATACAGACTCTTACATAAAGATACTTACATACAGACAATAACATACAGACACTTACATACAGACACTAAGACACTTACATACAGACACTTACATACAGACATTTACATACAGACACTGAGACACTTACATACAGACACTTACATACAGACACTGAGACACTTACATACAGACACTTACATACAGACACTTACATTCAGACACTTACATACAGACACTTACATACAGACACTGAGACACTTACATACAGACACTGAGACACTTACATACAGACATTTACATAAAGACACTGAGACACTTACATAGACACTTACATACAGACGCTTACATACAGACACTTACATACAGACACTGAGACACTTACATACAGACACTTACATACAGACACTTACATACAGACACTGAGACACTTATATACAGACGCTTACATACAGACACTTACATACAGACACTGAGACATTTACATACAGACACTTACATACAGACACTTACATACAGATACTTGCATACAGACACTTACATACAGAAACTTACATACAGACACTTACATACAGATACTTACATACAGACACTTACAGACACTTACATACAGCCACTTACATACAGACACTTACATACAGACACTTACATACAGACACTTACATACAGACACTTACATACAGACACTTACATACAGACACTTACATACAGACACTAAGACACTTACATAGAGACACTTACACACAGACATTTACATAGAGATACTTACATACAGACACTTACATACAGACACTTACATACACACACTTACATACAGACACTTACATACAGGCACTTACATACAGACACTTACATAGACACTTACATACAGACACTTACATACTGACACAAACAGACACTGAGACACTTACATACAGACACTTACATACATACACTTACATACAGACACTAAAATACAGACACTTACATACAGACACTTACATACAGAACCTTACATACAGGCCCTTAGACACTTACATACAGACACTTACATACAGACTCTTACATAAAGACACTTACATACAGACACTTAGACACTTACATACAGACACTTACATACAGACTCTTACATAAAGACACTTACATACAGACAATTACATACAGACACTTACATACAGACACTAAGACACTTACTTACAGACACTTACACACAGACATTTACATACAGATACTTACATACAGACACTTACATACAGACACTTACATACAGACACTGAGACACTTACATACAGACACTTACATACAGAAACTTACATACAGACACTGAGATACTTACATACAGACACTTACATACAGACACTTAACATACAGACACTTACATACAGACACTTACATACAGACTCTTACATACAGACACTTACATACAGACACTTACATACAGACACTGAGATATTCACATACAGACACTTACATACAAACACTTAACATACAGACACTTACATACAGACACTTACAAACAGACACTTACTTAGACACTTACTTACAGACACTGAGACTTACATACAGACACTTACATACAGACACTTACATAAAGACAATTACATACAGACACTGAGACACTTACATACATCACACTTACATACAGACACTTACATACACACACTTACATACAGACACTTACATACAGGCACTTACATACAGACACTTACTTACAGACACTGAGACTTACATACAGACACTTACATACAGACACTTACATACAGACACTTACATACTGACACAAACAGACACTGAGACACTTACATACAGACACTTACATACAGACTCTTACATAAAGATACTTACATACAGACACTTAGACACTTACATACAGACACTTACATACGGACTCTTACATAAAGACACTTACATACAGACAATTACATACAGACACTTACATACAGACACTAAGACACTTACATACAGACACTTACATACAGACATTTACATACAGACACTGAGACACTTACATACAGACACTTACATACAGACACTTACATAAAGACACTTACATACGGACTATTACATAAAGACACTTACATACAGACAATTACATACATACACTTATATACAGACACTGAGACACTTACATACAGACACTTACATACAGACACTTACATACAGACACTTACATACAGACACTTACAGACACTTACATACAGCCACTTCCATACAGACACTTACATACAGACACTTACACACAGACACTTACATACAGACTCTTACATACAGACACTTACATACAGACACTTACATACAGACACTAAGACACTTACATACAGACACTTACACACAGACATTTACATACAGATACTTACATACAGACACTTACATACAGACAATTACATACAGACACTGAGACACTTACATACAGACACTTACATACAGAAACTTACATACAGACACTGAGATACTTACATACAGACACTTACATACAGACACTTAACATACAGACACTTACATACAGACACTTACATACAGACTCTTACATACAGACACTTACATACAGACACTGAGACACTTACATACAGACACTTACATACAGACACTTACATACAGACACTGAGACACTTACATACAGACACTTACATACAGACACTTACATACAGACACTTACATACAGACACTTACATACAGACACTGAGACACTTACATACAGACACTGAGACACTTACATACAGACATTTACATAAAGACACTGAGACACTTACATAGACAGTTACATACAGACGCTTACATACAGACACTTACATACAGACACTGAGACACTTACATACAGACACTTACATACAGACACTTACATACAGACACTGAGACACTTATATACAGACGCTTACATACAGACACTTACATACAGACACTGAGACATTTACATACAGACACTTACATACAGACACTTACATACAGACACTTACATACAGACACTTACATACAGACACTAAGACACTTACATACAGACACTTACACACAGACATTTACATAGAGATACTTACATACAGACACTTACATACAGACACTTACATACACACACACTTACATACAGACACTTACATACAGGCACTTACATACAGACACTTACATAGACACTTACATACAGACACTTACATACTGACACAAACAGACACTGAGACACTTACATACAGACACTTACATACATACACTTACATACAGACACTAAAATACAGACACTTACATACAGACACTTACATACAGAACCTTACATACAGGCACTTAGACACTTACATACAGACACTTACATACAGACTCTTACATAAAGACACTTACATACAGACACTTAGACACTTACATACAGACACTTACATACAGACTCTTACATAAAGACACTTACATACAGACAATTACATACAGACACTTACATATAGACACTGAGACACTTACATACAGACACTTACATACAGACACTTACATACAGACACTTACATACAGACACTTACATACAGACCTTTACATACAGACACTTAGACACTTACATACAGACACTTACAAACAGACTCTTACATAAAGATACTTACATACAGACAATAACATACAGACACGTACATACAGACACTAAGACACTTACATACAGACACTTACATACAGACATTTACATACAGACACTGAGACACTTACATACAGACACTTACATACAGACACTGAGACACTTACATACAGACACTTACATACAGACACTTACATACAGACACTTACATACAGACACTTACATACAGACACTGAGACACTTACATACAGACACTGAGACACTTACATACAGACATTTACATAAAGACACTGAGACACTTACATAGACACTTACATACAGACGCTTACCTACAGACACTTACATACAGACACTGAGACACTTATATACAGACGCTTACATACAGACACTTACATACAGACACTGAGACATTTACATACAGACACTTACATACAGACACTTACATACATACACTTACATACAGACACTAAAATACAGACACTTACATACAGACACTTACATACAGAACCTTACATACAGGCACTTAGACACTTACATACAGACACTTACATACAGACTCTTACATAAAGACACTTACATACAGACACTTAGACACTTACATACAGACACTTACATACAGACTCTTACATAAAGACACTTACATACAGACAATTACATACAGACACTTACATATAGACACTGAGACACTTACATACAGACACTTACATACAGACACTTACATACAGACACTTACATACAGACACTTACATACAGACCTTTACATACAGACACTTAGACACTTACATACAGACACTTACATACAGACACTGAGACACTTACATACAGACACTTACATACAGACACTTACATACAGACACTTACATACAGACACTTACATACAGACACTGAGACACTTACATACAGACACTGAGACACTTACATACAGACATTTACATAAAGACACTGAGACACTTACATAGACACTTACATACAGACGCTTACATACAGACACTTACATACAGACACTGAGACACTTACATACAGACACTTACATAGAGACACTTACATACAGACACTGAGACACTTATATACAGACGCTTACATACAGACACTTACATACAGACACTGAGACATTTACATACAGACACTTACATACAGACACTTACATACAGATACTTGCATACAGACACTTACATACAGAAACTTACATACAGACACTTACATACAGATACTTACATACAGACACTTACAGACACTTACATACAGCCACTTACATACAGACACTTACATACAGACACTTACATACAGACACTTACATACAGACACTTACATACAGACACTTACATACAGACACTTACATACAGACACTAAGACACTTACATAGAGACACTTACACACAGACATTTACATAGAGATACTTACATACAGACACTTACATACAGACACTTACATACACACACTTACATACAGACACTTACATACAGGCACTTACATACAGACACTTACATAGACACTTACATACAGACACTTACATACTGACACAAACAGACACTGAGACACTTACATACAGACACTTACATACATACACTTACATACAGACACTAAAATACAGACACTTACATACAGACACTTACATACAGAACCTTACATACAGGCCCTTAGACACTTACATACAGACACTTACATACAGACTCTTACATAAAGACACTTACATACAGACACTTAGACACTTACATACAGACACTTACATACGGACTCTTACATAAAGACACTTACATACAGACAATTACATACAGACACTTACATACAGACACTAAGACACTTACATACAGACACTTACATACAGACATTTACATACAGACACTGAGACACTTACATACAGACACTTACATACAGACACTTACATAAAGACACTTACATACGGACTATTACATAAAGACACTTACATACAGACAATTACATACATACACTTATATACAGACACTGAGACACTTACATACAGACACTTACATACAGACACTTACATACAGACACTTACATACAGACACTTACAGACACTTACATACAGCCACTTCCATACAGACACTTACATACAGACACTTACACACAGACACTTACATACAGACTCTTACATACAGACACTTACATACAGACACTTACATACAGACACTAAGACACTTACATACAGACACTTACACACAGACATTTACATACAGATACTTACATACAGACACTTACATACAGACAATTACATACAGACACTGAGACACTTACATACAGACACTTACATACAGAAACTTACATACAGACACTGAGATACTTACATACAGACACTTACATACAGACACTTAACATACAGACACTTACATACAGACACTTACATACAGACTCTTACATACAGACACTTACATACAGACACTGAGACACTTACATACAGACACTTACATACAGACACTTACATACAGACACTGAGACACTTACATACAGACACTTACATACAGACACTTACATACAGACACTTACATACAGACACTTACATACAGACACTGAGACACTTACATACAGACACTGAGACACTTACATACAGACATTTACATAAAGACACTGAGACACTTACATAGACACTTACATACAGACGCTTACATACAGACACTTACATACAGACACTGAGACACTTACATACAGACACTTACATACAGACACTTACATACAGACACTGAGACACTTATATACAGACGCTTACATACAGACACTTACATACAGACACTGAGACATTTACATACAGACACTTACATACAGACACTTACATACAGATACTTGCATAGAGACACTTACATACAGAAACTTACATACAGACACTTACATACAGATACTTACATACAGACACTTACAGACACTTACATACAGCCACTTACATACAGACACTTACATACAGACACTTACATACAGACACTTACATACAGACACTTACATACAGACACTAAGACACTTACATACAGACACTTACACACAGACATTTACATAGAGATACTTACATACAGACACTTACATACAGACACTTACATACACACACACTTACATACAGACACTTACATACAGGCACTTACATACAGACACTTACATAGACACTTACATACAGACACTTACATACTGACACAAACAGACACTGAGACACTTACATACAGACACTTACATACATACACTTACATACAGACACTAAAATACAGACACTTACATACAGACACTTACATACAGAACCTTACATACAGGCACTTAGACACTTACATACAGACACTTACATACAGACTCTTACATAAAGACACTTACATACAGACACTTAGACACTTACATACAGACACTTACATACAGACTCTTACCAAAAGACACTTACATACAGACAATTACATACAGACACTTACATATAGACACTGAGACACTTACATACAGACACTTACATACAGACACTTACATACAGACACTTACATACAGACACTTACATACAGACCTTTACATACAGACACTTAGACACTTACATACAGACACTTACAAACAGACTCTTACATAAAGATACTTACATACAGACAATAACATACAGACACTTACATACAGACACTAAGACACTTACATACAGACACTTACATACAGACATTTACATACAGACACTGAGACACTTACATACAGACACTTACATACAGACACTGAGACACTTACATACAGACACTTACATACAGACACTTACATACAGACACTTACATACAGACACTTACATACAGACACTGAGACACTTACATACAGACACTGAGACACTTACATACAGACATTTACATAAAGACACTGAGACACTTACATAGACACTTACATACAGACGCTTACATACAGACACTTACATACAGACACTGAGACACTTACATACAGACACTTACATACAGACACTTACATACAGACACTGAGACACTTATATACAGACGCTTACATACAGACACTTACATACAGACACTGAGACATTTACATACAGACACTTACATACAGACACTTACATACATACACTTACATACAGACACTAAAATACAGACACTTACATACAGACACTTACATACAGAACCTTACATACAGGCACTTAGACACTTACATACAGACACTTACATACAGACTCTTACATAAAGACACTTACATACAGACACTTAGACACTTACATACAGACACTTACATACAGACTCTTACATAAAGACACTTACATACAGACAATTACATACAGACACTTACATATAGACACTGAGACACTTACATACAGACACTTACATACAGACACTTACATACAGACACTTACATACAGACACTTACATACAGACCTTTACATACAGACACTTAGACACTTACATACAGACACTTACATACAGACTCTTACATAAAGATACTTACATACAGACAATAACATACAGACACTTACATACAGACACTAAGACACTTACAAACAGACACTTACATACAGACATTTACATACAGACACTGAGACACTTACATACAGACACTTACATACAGACACTGAGACACTTACATACAGACACTTACATACAGACACTTACATTCAGACACTTACATACAGACACTTACATACAGACACTGAGACACTTACATACAGACACTGAGACACTTACATACAGACATTTACATAAAGACACTGAGACACTTACATAGACACTTACATACAGACGCTTACATACAGACACTTACATACAGACACTGAGACACTTACATACAGACACTTACATACAGACACTTACATACAGACACTGAGACACTTATATACAGACGCTTACATACAGACACTTACATACAGACACTGAGACATTTACATACAGACACTTACATACAGACACTTACATACAGATACTTGCATACAGACACTTACATACAGAAACTTACATACAGACACTTACATACAGATACTTACATACAGACACTTACAGACACTTACATACAGCCACTTACATACAGACACTTACATACAGACACTTACATACAGACACTTACATACAGACACTTACATACAGACACTTACATACAGACACTTACATACAAACACTAAGACACTTACATAGAGACACTTACACACAGACATTTACATAGAGATACTTACATACAGACACTTACATACAGACACTTACATACACACACTTACATACAGACACTTACATACAGGCACTTACATACAGACACTTACATAGACACTTACATACAGACACTTACATACTGACACAAACAGACACTGAGACACTTACATACAGACACTTACATACATACACTTACATACAGACACTAAAATACAGACACTTACATACAGACACTTACATACAGAACCTTACATACAGGCCCTTAGACACTTACATACAGACACTTACATACAGACTCTTACATAAAGACACTTACATACAGACACTTAGACACTTACATACAGACACTTACATACAGACTCTTACATAAAGACACTTACATACAGACAATTACATACAGACACTTACATACAGACACTAAGACACTTACATACAGACACTTACACACAGACATTTACATACAGATACTTACATACAGACACTTACATACAGACACTTACATACAGACACTGAGACACTTACATACAGACACTTACATACAGAAACTTACATACAGACACTGAGATACTTACATACAGACACTTACATACAGACACTTAACATACAGACACTTACATACAGACACTTACATACAGACTCTTACATACAGACACTTACATACAGACACTTACATACAGACACTGAGATATTCACATACAGACACTTACATACAAACACTTAACATACAGACACTTACATACAGACACTTACATACAGACACTTACTTAGACACTTACTTACAGACACTGAGAGTTACATACAGACACTTACATACAGACACTTACATAAAGACATTTACATACAGACACTGAGACACTTACATACAGACACTTACATACAGACACTTACATACACACACTTACATACAGACACTTACATACAGGCACTTACATACAGACACTTACTTACAGACACTGAGACTTACATACAGACACTTACATACACACACTTACATACAGACACTTACATACAGGCACTTACATACAGACACTTACATAGACACTTACATACAGACACTTACATACTGACACAAACAGACACTGAGACACTTACATACAGACACTTACATACATACACTTACATACAGACACTAAAATACAGACACTTACATACAGACACTTACATACAGAACCTTACATACAGGCCCTTAGACACTTACATACAGACACTTACATACAGACTCTTACATAAAGACACTTACATACAGACACTTAGACACTTACATACAGACACTTACATACAGACTCTTACATAAAGACACTTACATACAGACAATTACATACAGACACTTACATACAGACACTAAGACACTTACATACAGACACTTACACACAGACATTTACATACAGATACTTACATACAGACACTTACATACAGACACTTACATACAGACACTGAGACACTTACATACAGACACTTACATACAGAAACTTACATACAGACACTGAGATACTTACATACAGACACTTACATACAGACACTTAACATACAGACACTTACATACAGACACTTACATAAGACTCTTACATACAGACACTTACATACAGACACTTACATACAGACACTGAGATATTCACATACAGACACTTACATACAAACACTTAACATACAGACACTTACATACAGACACTTACATACAGACACTTACTTAGACACTTACTTACAGACACTGAGAGTTACATACAGACACTTACATACAGACACTTACATAAAGACATTTACATACAGACACTGAGACACTTACATACAGACACTTACATACAGACACTTACATACACACACTTACATACAGACACTTACATACAGGCACTTACATACAGACACTTACTTACAGACACTGAGACTTACATACAGACACTTACATACAGACACTTACATACAGACACTTACATACTGACACAAACAGACACTGAGACACTTACATACAGACACTTACATACAGACTCTTACATAAAGATACTTACATACAGACACTTAGACACTTACATACAGACACTTACATACGGACTCTTACATAAAGACACTTACATACAGACAATTACATACAGACACTTACATACAGACACTAAGACACTTACATACAGACACTTACATACAGACATTTACATACAGACACTGAGACACTTACATACAGACACTTACATACAGACACTTACATAAAGACACTTACATACGGACTCTTACATAAAGACACTTACATACGGACAATTACATACATACACTTATATACAGACACTGAGACACTTACATACAGACACTTACATACAGACACTTACATACAGACACTTACATACAGACACTTACAGACACTTACATACAGCCACTTCCATACAGACACTTACATACAGACACTTACACACAGACACTTACATACAGACACTTACATACAGACACATACAGACACTTACATACAGACACTTACATACAGACACTAAGACACTTACATACAGACACTTACACACAGACATTTACATACAGATACTTACATACAGACACTTACATACAGACAATTACATACAGACACTGAGACACTTACATACAGACACTTACATACAGAAACTTACATACAGACACTGAGATACTTACATACAGACACTTACATACAGACACTTAACATACAGACACTTACATACAGACACTTACATACAGACTCTTACATACAGACACTTACATACAGACACTGATACACTTACATACAGACACTTACATACAGACGCTGAGATATTCACATACAGACACTTACATACAAACACTTAACATACAGACACTTACATACAGACACTTACATACAGACACTTACTTAGACACTTACTTACAGACACTGAGACTTACATACAGACACTTACATACAGACACTTACATACAGACACTTACATAAAGACATTTACATACAGACACTGAGACACTTACATACAGACACTTACATACACACACTTACATACAGACACTTACATAAGGCACTTACATACAGACACTTACTTACAGACACTGAGACTTACATACAGACACTTACATACAGACACTTACATACAGACACTTACATACTGACACAAACAGACACTGAGACACTTACATACAGACACTTACATACAAACACTTACATACAGACACTTACATACAGACACTTACATACAGACACTTACATACAGACCCTTACATACAGACACTTAGACACTTACATACAGACACTTACATACAGACTCTTACATAAAGATACTTACATACAGACACTTAGACACTTACATACAGACACTTACATACAGACTCTTACATAAAGACACTTACATACAGACAATTACATACAGACACTTACATACAGACACTAAGACACTTACATACAGACACTTACATACAGACATTTACATACAGACACTGAGACACTTACATACAGACACTTACATACAGACACTGAGACACTTACATACAGACACTTACATACAGACACTTACATACAGACACTTACATACAGAAACATACATACAGACACTGAGACACTTACATACAGACACTTACATACAGACACGGAGACACTTACATACAGACACTTACATACACACACTGAGATATTCACATACAGACACTTACATACAAACACTTAACATACAGACACTTACATACAGACACTTACATACAGACACTTACTTAGACACTTACTTACAGACACTGAGACTTACATTCAGACACTTACATACAGACACTTACATATAGACACTTACATAAAGACATTTACATACAGACACTGAGACACTTACATACAGACACTTACATACAGAAACTTACTTACAGACACTGAGATACTTACATACAGACACTTACACACAGACATTTACATAGAGATACTTACATACAGACACTTACAAACAGACACTTACATACACACACTTACATACAGACACTTACATACAGGCACTTACATACAGACACTTACATAGACACTTACATACAGACACTTACATACTGACACAAACAGACACTGAGACACTTACATACAGACACTTACATACAAACACTTACATACAGACACTAAGACACTTACATACAGACACTTACACACAGACATTTACATACAGATACTTACATACAGACACTTACATACAGACAATTACATACAGACACTGAGACACTTACATACAGACACTTACATACAGAAACTTACATACAGACACTGAGATACTTACATACAGACACTTACATACAGACACTTAACATACAGACACTTACATACAGACACTTACATACAGACTCTTACATACAGACACTTACATACAGACACTGAGACACATACATACAGACACTTACATACAGACGCTGAGATATTCACATACAGACACTTACATACAAACACTTAACATACAGACACTTACATACAGACACTTACATACAGACACTTACATACTGACACAAACAGACACTGAGACACTTACATACAGACACTTACATACATACACTTACATACAGACACTGAGATACTTACATACAGACACTTACATACAGACACTTAACATACATACACTTACATACAGACACTTACATACAGACTCTTACATACAGACACTTACATACAGACACTGAGACACTTACATACAGACACTTACATACAGACGCTGAGATATTCACATACAGACACTTACATACAAACACTTAACATACAGACACTTACATACAGACACTTACATACAGACACTTACTTAGACACTTACTTACAGACACTGAGACTTACATACAGACACTTACATACAGACACTTACATACAGACACTTACATAAAGACATTTACATACAGACACTGAGACACTTACATACAGACACTTACATACACACACTTACATACAGACACTTACATAAGGCACTTACATACAGACACTTACTTACAGACACTGAGACTTACATACAGACACTTACATACAGACACTTACATACAGACACTTACATACTGACACAAACAGACACTGAGACACTTACATACAGACACTTACATACAAACACTTACATACAGACACTTACATACAGACACTTACATACAGACACTTACATACAGACCCTTACATACAGACACTTAGACACTTACATACAGACACTTACATACAGACTCTTACATAAAGATACTTACATACAGACACTTAGACACTTACATACAGACACTTACATACAGACTCTTACATAAAGACACTTACATACAGACAATTACATACAGACACTTACATACAGACACTAAGACACTTACATACAGACACTTACACACAGACATTTACATACAGACACTGAGACACTTACATACAGACACTTACATACAGACACTGAGACACTTACATACAGACACTTACATACAGACACTTACATACAGACACTTACATACAGACACTTACATACAGACACTGAGACACTTACATACAGACACTTACATACAGACACTGAGACACTTACATACAGACACTTACATACAGACACTGAGATATTCACATACAGACACTTACATACAAACACTTAACATACAGACACTTACATACAGACACTTACATACAGACACTTACTTAGACACTTACTTACAGACACTGAGACTTACATTCAGACACTTACATACAGACACTTACATATAGACACTTACATAAAGACATTTACATACAGACACTGAGACACTTACATACAGACACTTACATACAGAAACTTACATACAGACACTGAGATACTTACATACAGACACTTACACACAGACATTTACATAGAGATACTTACATACAGACACTTACAAACAGACACTTACATACACACACTTACATACAGACACTTACATACAGGCACTTACATACAGACACTTACATAGACACTTACATACAGACACTTACATACTGACACAAACAGACACTGAGACACTTACATACAGACACTTACATACAGACACTTACATACAGACACTTACATACAGACCCTTACATACAGACACTTAGACACTTACATACAGACACTTACATACAGACTCTTACATAAAGATACTTACATACAGACACTTAGACACTTACATACAGACACTTACATACAGACTCTTACATAAAGACACTTACATACAGACAATTACATACAGACACTTACATACAGACACTAAGACACTTACATACAGACACTTACATACAGACATTTACATACAGACACTGAGACACTTACATACAGACACTTACATACAGACACTGAGACACTTACATACAGACACTTACATACAGACACTTACATACAGACACTTACATACAGACACTGAGACACTTACATACAGACACTTACATACAGACACTGAGACACTTACATACAGACACTTACATACAGACACTGAGATATTCACATACAGACACTTACATACAAACACTTAACATACAGACACTTACATACAGACACTTACATACAGACACTTACTTAGACACTTACTTACAGACACTGAGACTTACATTCAGACACTTACATACAGACACTTACATATAGACACTTACATAAAGACATTTACATACAGACACTGAGACACTTACATACAGACACTTACATACAGAAACTTACATACAGACACTGAGATACTTACATACAGACACTTACACACAGACATTTACATAGAGATACTTACATACAGACACTTACAAACAGACACTTACATACACACACTTACATACAGACACTTACATACAGGCACTTACATACAGACACTTACATAGACACTTACATACAGACACTTACATACTGACACAAACAGACACTGAGACACTTACATACAGACACTTACATACAAACACTTACATACAGACACTTTAATACAGACACTTACATACAGACACTTACATACAGACCCTTACATAAAGACACTTAGACACTTACATACAGACACTTACATACAGAGTCTTACATAAAGACACTTACATACAGACACTTAGACACTTACATACAGACACTTACATACAGACTCTTACATAAAGACACTTACATACAGACAATTACATAGAGACACTTACATACAGACACTAAGACACTTACATACAGACACTTACACACAGACATTTACATACAGATACTTACATACAGACACTTACATACAGACACTGAGACACTTACATACAGACACTTACATACAGAAACTTACATACAGACACTGAGATACTTACATACAGACACTTACATACAGACACTTACATACAGACACTTACATACAGACTCTTACATACAGACACTTACATACAGACACTGAGACACTTACATACAGACACTTACATACAGACACTTACATACAGACACTGAGATATTCACATACAGACACTTACATACAAACACTTAACATACAGACACTTACATACAGACACTTACATACAGACACTTACTTAGACACTTACTTACAGACACTGAGACTTACATTCAGACACTTACATACAGACACTTACATACAGACACTTACATAAAGACATTTACATACAGACACTGAGACACTTACATACAGACACTTACATACAGACACTTACATACACACACTTACATACAGACACTTACATACAGGCACTTACATACAGACACTTACTTACAGACACTGAGACTTACATACAGACACTTACATACAGACACTTACATACAGACACTTACATACTGACACAAACAGACACTGAGACACTTACATACAGACACTTACATACAGACTCTTACATAAAGATACTTACATACAGACACTTAGACACTTACATACAGACACTTACATACGGACTCTTACATAAAGACACTTACATACAGACAATTACATACAGACACTTACATACAGACACTAAGACACTTACATACAGACACTTACATACAGACATTTACATACAGACACTGAGACACTTACATACAGACACTTACATACAGACACTTACATAAAGACACTTACATACGGACTCTTACATAAAGACACTTACATACGGACAATTACATACATACACTTATATACAGACACTGAGACACTTACATACAGACACTTACATACAGACACTTACATACAGACACTTACATACAGACACTTACAGACACTTACATACAGCCACTTCCATACAGACACTTACATACAGACACTTACACACAGACACTTACATACAGACACTTACATACAGACACATACAGACACTTACATACAGACACTTACATACAGACACTAAGACACTTACATACAGACACTTACACACAGACATTTACATACAGATACTTACATACAGACACTTACATACAGACAATTACATACAGACACTGAGACACTTACATACAGTCACTTACATACAGAAACTTACATACAGACACTGAGATACTTACATACAGACACTTACATACAGACACTTAACATACAGACACTTACATACAGACACTTACATACAAACTCTTACATACAGACACTTACATACAGACACTGATACACTTACATACAGACACTTACATACAGACGCTGAGATATTCACATACAGACACTTACATACAAACACTTAACATACAGACACTTACATACAGACACTTACATACAGACACTTACTTAGACACTTACTTACAGACACTGAGACTTACATACAGACACTTACATACAGACACTTACATACAGACACTTACATAAAGACATTTACATACAGACACTGAGACACTTACATACAGACACTTACATACACACACTTACATACAGACACTTACATAAGGCACTTACATACAGACACTTACTTACAGACACTGAGACTTACATACAGACACTTACATACAGACACTTACATACAGACACTTACATACTGACACAAACAGACACTGAGACACTTACATACAGACACTTACATACAAACACTTACATACAGACACTTACATACAGACACTTACGTACAGACACTTACATACAGACCCTTACATACAGACACTTAGACACTTACATACAGACACTTACATACAGACTCTTACATAAAGATACTTACATACAGACACTTAGACACTTACATACAGACACTTACATACAGACTCTTACATAAAGACACTTACATACAGACAATTACATACAGACACTTACATACAGACACTAAGACACTTACATACAGACACTTACATACAGACATTTACATACAGACACTGAGACACTTACATACAGACACTTACATACAGACACTGAGACACTTACATACAGACACTTACATACAGACACTTACATACAGACACTTACATACAGACACATACATACAGACACTGAGACACTTACATACAGACACTTACATACAGACACTGAGACACTTACATACAGACACTTACATACAGACACTGAGATATTCACATACAGACACTTACATACAAACACTTAACATACAGACACTTACATACAGACACTTACATACAGACACTTACTTAGACACTTACTTACAGACACTGAGACTTACATTCAGACACTTACATACAGACACTTACATATAGACACTTACATAAAGACATTTACATACAGACACTGAGACACTTACATACAGACACTTACATACAGAAACTTACTTACAGACACTGAGATACTTACATACAGACACTTACACACAGACATTTACATAGAGATACTTACATACAGACACTTACAAACAGACACTTACATACACACACTTACATACAGACACTTACATACAGGCACTTACATACAGACACTTACATAGACACTTACATACAGACACTTACATACTGACACAAACAGACACTGAGACACTTACATACAGACACTTACATACAAACACTTACATACAGACACTTAAATACAGACACTTACATACAGACACTTACATACAGACCCTTACATAAAGACACTTAGACACTTACATACAGACACTTACATACAGAGTCTTACATAAAGACACTTACATACAGACACTTAGACACTTACATACAGACACTTACATACAGACTCTTACATAAAGACACTTACATACAGACAATTACATACAGACACTTACATACAAACACTAAGACACTTACATACAGACACTTACACACAGACATTTACATACAGATACTTACATACAGACACTTACATACAGACACTGAGACACTTACATACAGACACTTACATACAGAAACTTACATACAGACACTGAGATACTTACATACAGACACTTACATACAGACACTTACATACAGACACTTACATACAGACTCTTACATACAGACACTTACATACAGACACTGAGACACTTACATACAGACAATTACATACAGACACTTACATACAGACACTGAGATATTCACATACAGACACTTACATACAAACACTTAACATACAGACACTTACATACAGACACTTACATACAGACACTTACTTAGACACTTACTTACAGACACTGAGACTTACATTCAGACACTTACATACAGACACTTACATACAGACACTTACATAAAGACATTTACATACAGACACTGAGACACTTACATACAGACACTTACATACAGACACTTACATACACACACTTACATACAGACACTTACATACAGGCACTTACATACAGACACTTACTTACAGACACTGAGACTTACATACAGACACTTACATACAGAAACTTACATACAGACACTTACATACTGACACAAACATACACTGAGACACTTACATACAGACACTTACATACAAACACTTACATACAGACACTTACATACAGACACTTACATACAGACACTTACATACAGACCCTTACATACAGACACTTAGACACTTACATACAGACACTTACATACAGACTCTTACATAAAGATACTTACATACAGACAATAACATACAGACACTTACATACAGACACTAAGACACTTACATACAGACACTTACATACAGACATTTACATACAGACACTGAGACACTTACATACAGACACTTACATACAGACACTGAGACACTTACATACAGACACTTACATACAGACACTTACATACAGACACTTACATACAGACACTTACATACAGACACTGAGACACTTACATACAGACACTGAGACACTTACATACAGACATTTACATAAAGACACTGAGACACTTACATAGACACTTACATACAGACGCTTACATACAGACACTTACATACAGACACTGAGACACTTACATACAGACACTTACATACAGACTTTTACATACAGACACTGAGACACTTATATACAGATGCTTACATACAGACACTTACATACAGACACTGAGACATTTACATACAGACACTTACATACAGACACTTACATACAGATACTTACATAGAGACACTTACATACAGAAACTTACATACAGACACTTACATACAGATACTTACATACAGACACTTACAGACACTTACATACAGCCACTTACATACAGACACTTACATACAGACACTTACATACAGACACTTACATACAGACACTTACATACAGACACTTACATACAGACACTTACATACAGACACTAAGACACTTACATACAGACACTTACACACAGACATTTACATAGAGATACTTACATACAGACACTTACATACAGACACTTACATACACACACTTACATACAGACACTTACATACAGGCACTTACATACAGACACTTACATAGACACTTACATACAGACACTTACATACTGACACAAACAGACACTGAGACACTTACATACAGACACTTACATACATACACTTACATACAGACACTTAAATACAGACACTTACATACAGACACTTACATACAGACCCTTACATACAGGCACTTAGACACTTACATACAGACACTTACATACAGACTCTTACATAAAGACACTTACATACAGACACTTAGACACTTACATACAGACACTTACATACAGACTCTTACATAAAGACACTTACATACAGACAATTACATACAGACACTTACATATAGACACTAAGACTCTTACATACAGACACTTACATACAGACACATACAGACACTTACATACAGACACTTACATACAGACACTAAGACACTTACATACAGAAACTTACACACAGACATTTACATACAGATACTTACATACAGACACTTACATACAGACAATTACATACAGACACTGAGACACTTACATACAGACACTTACATACAGAAACTTACATAAAGACACTGAGATACTTACATACAGACACTTACATACAGACACTTAACATACAGACACTTACATACAGACACTTACATACAGACTCTTACATACAGACACTTACATACAGACACAGAGACACTTACATACAGACACTTACATACAGACGCTGAGATATTCACATACAGACAGTTACATACAAACACTTAACATACAGACACTTACATACAGACACTTACATACAGACACTTACATACTGACACAAACAGACACTGAGACACTTACATACAGACACTTACATACATACACTTACATACAGACACTGAGATACTTACATACAGACACTTACATACAGACACTTAACATACATACACTTACATACAGACACTTACATACAGACTCTTACATACAGACACTTACATACAGACACTGAGACACTTACATACAGACACTTACATACAGACGCTGAGATATTCACATACAGACACTTACATACAAACACTTAACATACAGACACTTACATACAGACACTTACATACAGACACTTACTTAGACACTTACTTACAGACACTGAGACTTACATACAGACACTTACATACAGACACTTACATACAGACACTTACATAAAGACATTTACATACAGACACTGAGACACTTACATACAGACACTTACATACACACACTTACATACAGACACTTACATAAGGCACTTACATACAGACACTTACTTACAGACACTGAGACTTACATACAGACACTTACATACAGACACTTACATACAGACACTTACATACTGACACAAACAGACACTGAGACACTTACATACAGACACTTACATACAAACACTTACATACAGACACTTACATACAGACACTTACATACAGACACTTACATACAGACCCTTACATACAGACACTTAGACACTTACATACAGACACTTACATACAGACTCTTACATAAAGACACTTACATACAGACAATTACATACAGACACTTACATACAGACACTAAGACACTTACATACAGACACTTACATACAGACATTTACATACAGACACTGAGACACTTACATACAGACACTTACATACAGACACTGAGACACTTACATACAGACACTTACATACAGACACTTACATACAGACACTTACATACAGACACTTACATACAGACACTGAGACACTTACATACAGACACTTACATACAAACACTGAGACACTTACATACAGACACTTACATACAGACACTGAGATATTCACATACAGACACTTACATACAAACACTTAACATACAGACACTTACATACAGACACTTACATACAGACACTTACTTAGACACTTACTTACAGACACTGAGACTTACATTCAGACACTTACATACAGACACTTACATATAGACACTTACATAAAGACATTTACATACAGACACTGAGACACTTACATACAGACACTTACATACAGAAACTTACATACAGACACTGAGATACTTACATACAGACACTTACACACAGACATTTACATAGAGATACTTACATACAGACACTTACAAACAGACACTTACATACACACACTTACATACAGACACTTACATACAGGCACTTACATACAGACACTTACATAGACACTTACATACAGACACTTACATACTGACACAAACAGACACTGAGACACTTACATACAGACACTTACATACAAACACTTACATACAGACACTTTAATACAGACACTTACATACAGACACTTACATACAGACCCTTACATAAAGACACTTAGACACTTACATACAGACACTTACATACAGAGTCTTACATAAAGACACTTACATACAGACACTTAGACACTTACATACAGACACTTACATACAGACTCTTACATAAAGACACTTACATACAGACAATTACATAGAGACACTTACATACAGACACTAAGACACTTACATACAGACACTTACACACAGACATTTACATACAGATACTTACATACAGACACTTACATACAGACACTGAGACACTTACATACAGACACTTACATACAGAAACTTACATACAGACACTGAGATACTTACATACAGACACTTACATACAGACACTTACATACAGACACTTACATACAGACTCTTACATACAGACACTTACATACAGACACTGAGACACTAACATACAGACACTTACATACAGACACTTACATACAGACACTGAGATATTCACATACAGACACTTACATACAAACACTTAACATACAGACACTTACATACAGACACTTACATACAGACACTTACTTAGACACTTACTTACAGACACTGAGACTTACATTCAGACACTTACATACAGACACTTACATACAGACACTTACATAAAGACATTTACATACAGACACTGAGACACTTACATACAGACACTTACATACAGACACTTACATACACACACTTACATACAGACACTTACATACAGGCACTTACATACAGACACTTACTTACAGACACTGAGACTTACATACAGACACTTACATACAGACACTTACATACAGACACTTACATACTGACACAAACAGACACTGAGACACTTACATACAGACACTTACATACAGACTCTTACATAAAGATACTTACATACAGACACTTAGACACTTACATACAGACACTTACATACGGACTCTTACATAAAGACACTTACATACAGACAATTACATACAGACACTTACATACAGACACTAAGACACTTACATACAGACACTTACATACAGACATTTACATACAGACACTGAGACACTTACATACAGACACTTACATACAGACACTTACATAAAGACACTTACATACGGACTCTTACATAAAGACACTTACATACGGACAATTACATACATACACTTATATACAGACACTGAGACACTTACATACAGACACTTACATACAGACACTTACATACAGAAACTTACATACAGACACTGAGATACTTACATACAGACACTTACATACAGACACTTACATACAGACACTTACATACAGACTCTTACATACAGACACTTACATACAGACACTGAGACACTTACATACAGACACTTACATACAGAAACTTACATACAGACACTGAGATACTTACATACAGACACTTACATACAGATACTTACATACAGACACTTACATACAGACTCTTACATACAGACACTTACATACAGACACTGAGACACTTACATACAGACAATTACATACAGACACTTACATACAGACACTGAGATATTCACATACAGACACTTACATACAAACACTTAACATACAGACACTTACATACAGACACTTACATACAGACACTTACTTAGACACTTACTTACAGACACTGAGACTTACATTCAGACACTTACATACAGACACTTACATACAGACACTTACATAAAGACATTTACATACAGACACTGAGACACTTACATACAGACACTTACATACAGACACTTACATACACACACTTACATACAGACACTTACATACAGGCACTTACATACAGACACTTACTTACAGACACTGAGACTTACATACAGACACTTACATACAGAAACTTACATACAGACACTTACATACTGACACAAACAGACACTGAGACACTTACATACAGACACTTACATACAAACACTTACATACAGACACTTACATACAGACACTTACATACAGACACTTACATACAGACCCTTACATACAGACACTTAGACACTTACATACAGACACTTACATACAGACTCTTACATAAAGATACTTACATACAGACAATAACATACAGACACTTACATACAGACACTAAGACACTTACATACAGACACTTACATACAGACATTTACATACAGACACTGAGACACTTACATACAGACACTTACATACAGACACTGAGACACTTACATACAGACACTTACATACAGACACTTACATACAGACACTTACATACAGACACTTACATACAGACACTGAGACACTTACATACAGACACTGAGACACTTACATACAGACATTTACATAAAGACACTGAGACACTTACATAGACACTTACATACAGACGCTTACATACAGACACTTACATACAGACACTGAGACACTTACATACAGACACTTACATACAGACTTTTACATACAGACACTGAGACACTTATATACAGATGCTTACATACAGACACTTACATACAGACACTGAGACATTTACATACAGACACTTACATACAGACACTTACATACAGATACTTACATAGAGACACTTACATACAGAAACTTACATACAGACACTTACATACAGATACTTACATACAGACACTTACAGACACTTACATACAGCCACTTACATACAGACACTTACATACAGACACTTACATACAGACACTTACATACAGACACTTACATACAGACACTTACATACAGACACTTACATACAGACACTAAGACACTTACATACAGACACTTACACACAGACATTTACATAGAGATACTTACATACAGACACTTACATACAGACACTTACATACACACACTTACATACAGACACTTACATACAGGCACTTACATACAGACACTTACATAGACACTTACATACAGACACTTACATACTGACACAAACAGACACTGAGACACTTACATACAGACACTTACATACATACACTTACATACAGACACTTAAATACAGACACTTACATACAGACACTTACATACAGACCCTTACATACAGGCACTTAGACACTTACATACAGACACTTACATACAGACTCTTACATAAAGACACTTACATACAGACACTTAGACACTTACATACAGACACTTACATACAGACTCTTACATAAAGACACTTACATACAGACAATTACATACAGACACTTACATATAGACACTAAGACTCTTACATACAGACACTTACATACAGACACATACAGACACTTACATACAGACACTTACATACAGACACTAAGACACTTACATACAGACACTTACACACAGACATTTACATACAGATACTTACATACAGACACTTACATACAGACAATTACATACAGACACTGAGACACTTACATACAGACACTTACATACAGAAACTTACATAAAGACACTGAGATACTTACATACAGACACTTACATACAGACACTTAACATACAGACACTTACATACAGACACTTACATACAGACTCTTACATACAGACACTTACATACAGACACTGAGACACTTACATACAGACACTTACATACAGACGCTGAGATATTCACATACAGACACTTACATACAAACACTTAACATACAGACACTTACATACAGACACTTACATACAGACACTTACATACTGACACAAACAGACACTGAGACACTTACATACAGACACTTACATACATACACTTACATACAGACACTGAGATACTTACATTCAGACACTTACATACAGACACTTAACATACATACACTTACATACAGACACTTACATACAGACTCTTACATACAGACACTTACATACAGACACTGAGACACTTACATACAGACACTTACATACAGACGCTGAGATATTCACATACAGACACTTACATACAAACACTTAACATACAGACACTTACATACAGACACTTACATACAGACACTTACTTAGACACTTACTTACAGACACTGAGACTTACATACAGACACTTACATACAGACACTTACATACAGACACTTACATAAAGACATTTACATACAGACACTGAGACACTTACATACAGACACTTACATACACACACTTACATACAGACACTTACATAAGGCACTTACATACAGACACTTACTTACAGACACTGAGACTTACATACAGACACTTACATACAGACACTTACATACAGACACTTACATACTGACACAAACAGACACTGAGACACTTACATACAGACACTTACATACAAACACTTACATACAGACACTTACATACAGACACTTACATACAGACACTTACATACAGACCCTTACATACAGACACTTAGACACTTACATACAGACACTTACATACAGACTCTTACATAAAGATACTTACATACAGACACTTAGACACTTACATACAGACACTTACATACAGACTCTTACATAAAGACACTTACATACAGACAATTACATACAGACACTTACATACAGACACTAAGACACTTACATACAGACACTTACATACAGACATTTACATACAGACACTGAGACACTTACATACAGACACTTACATACAGACACTGAGACACTTACATACAGACACTTACATACAGACACTTACATACAGACACTTACATACAGACACTTACATACAGACACTGAGACACTTACATACAGACACTTACATACAGACACTGAGACACTTACATACAGACACTTACATACAGACACTGAGATATTCACATACAGACACTTACATACAAACACTTAACATACAGACACTTACATACAGACACTTACATACAGACACTTACTTAGACACTTACTTACAGACACTGAGACTTACATTCAGACACTTACATACAGACACTTACATATAGACACTTACATAAAGACATTTACATACAGACACTGAGACACTTACATACAGACACTTACATACAGAAACTTACATACAGACACTGAGATACTTACATACAGACACTTACACACAGACATTTACATAGAGATACTTACATACAGACACTTACAAACAGACACTTACATACACACACTTACATACAGACACTTACATACAGGCACTTACATACAGACACTTACATAGACACTTACATACAGACAATTACATACAGACACAAACAGACACTGAGACACTTACATACAGACACTTACATACAAACACTTACATACAGACACTTTAATACAGACACTTACATACAGACACTTACATACAGACCCTTACATAAAGACACTTAGACACTTACATACAGACACTTACATACAGAGTCTTACATAAAGACACTTACATACAGACACTTAGACACTTACATACAGACACTTACATACAGACTCTTACATAAAGACACTTACATACAGACAATTACATAGAGACACTTACATACAGACACTAAGACACTTACATACAGACACTTACACACAGACATTTACATACAGATACTTACATACAGACACTTACATACAGACACTGAGACACTTACATACAGACACTTACATACAGAAACTTACATACAGACACTGAGATACTTACATACAGACACTTACATACAGACACTTACATACAGACACTTACATACAGACTCTTACATACAGACACTTACATACAGACACTGAGACACTTACATACAGACACTTACATACAGACACTTACATACAGACACTGAGATATTCACATACAGACACTTACATACAAACACTTAACATACAGACACTTACATACAGACACTTACATACAGACACTTACTTAGACACTTACTTACAGACACTGAGACTTACATTCAGACACTTACATACAGACACTTACATACAGACACTTACATAAAGACATTTACATACAGACACTGAGACACTTACATACAGACACTTACATACAGACACTTACATACACACACTTACATACAGACACTTACATACAGGCACTTACATACAGACACTTACTTACAGACACTGAGACTTACATACAGACACTTACATACAGACACTTACATACAGACACTTACATACTGACACAAACAGACACTGAGACACTTACATACAGACACTTACATACAGACTCTTACATAAAGATACTTACATACAGACACTTAGACACTTACATACAGACACTTACATACGGACTCTTACATAAAGACACTTACATACAGACAATTACATACAGACACTTACATACAGACACTAAGACACTTACATACAGACACTTACATACAGACATTTACATACAGACACTGAGACACTTACATACAGACACTTACATACAGACACTTACATAAAGACACTTACATACGGACTCTTACATAAAGACACTTACATACGGACAATTACATACATACACTTATATACAGACACTGAGACACTTACATACAGACACTTACATACAGACACTTACATACAGACACTTACAGACACTTACATACAGCCACTTCCATACAGACACTTACATACAGACACTTACACACAGACAATTACATACAGACACTTACATACAGACACATACAGACACTTACATACAGACACTTACATACAGACACTAAGACACTTACATACAGACACTTACACACAGACATTTACATACAGATACTTACATACAGACACTTACATACAGACAATTACATACAGACACTGAGACACTTACATACAGACACTTACATACAGAAACTTACATACAGACACTGAGATACTTACATACAGACACTTACATACAGACACTTAACATACAGACACTTACATACAGACACTTACATACAGACTCTTACATACAGACACTTACATACAGACACTGATACACTTACATACAGACACTTACATACAGACGCTGAGATATTCACATACAGACACTTACATACAAACACTTAACATACAGACACTTACATACAGACACTTACATACAGACACTTACTTAGACACTTACTTACAGACACTGAGACTTACATACAGACACTTACATACAGACACTTACATACAGACACTTACATAAAGACATTTACATACAGACACTGAGACACTTACATACAGACACTTACATACACACACTTACATACAGACACTTACATAAGGCACTTACATACAGACACTTACTTACAGACACTGAGACTTACATACAGACACTTACATACAGACACTTACATACAGACACTTACATACTGACACAAACAGACACTGAGACACTTACATACAGACACTTACATACAAACACTTACATACAGACACTTACATACAGACACTTACATACAGACACTTACATACAGACCCTTACATACAGACACTTAGACACTTACATACAGACACTTACATACAGACTCTTACATAAAGATACTTACATACAGACACTTAGACACTTACATACAGACACTTACATACAGACTCTTACATAAAGACACTTACATACAGACAATTACATACAGACACTTACATACAGACACTAAGACACTTACATACAGACACTTACATACAGACATTTACATACAGACACTGAGACACTTACATACAGACACTTACATACAGACACTGAGACACTTACATACAGACACTTACATACAGACACTTACATACAGACACTTACATACAGACACTTACATACAGACACTGAGACACTTACATACAGACACTTACATACAGACACTGAGACACTTACATACAGACACTTACATACAGACACTGAGATATTCACATACAGACACTTACATACAAACACTTAACATACAGACACTTACATACAGACACTTACATACAGACACTTACTTAGACACTTACTTACAGACACTGAGACTTACATTCAGACACTTACATACAGACACTTACATATAGACACTTACATAAAGACATTTACATACAGACACTGAGACACTTACATACAGACACTTACATACAGAAACTTACATACAGACACTGAGATACTTACATACAGACACTTACACACAGACATTTACATAGAGATACTTACATACAGACACTTACAAACAGACACTTACATACACACACTTACATACAGACACTTACATACAGGCACTTACATACAGACACTTACATAGACACTTACATACAGACACTTACATACTGACACAAACAGACACTGAGACACTTACATACAGACACTTACATACAAACACTTACATACAGACACTTTAATACAGACACTTACATACAGACACTTACATACAGACCCTTACATAAAGACACTTAGACACTTACATACAGACACTTACATACAGAGTCTTACATAAAGACACTTACATACAGACACTTAGACACTTACATACAGACACTTACATACAGACTCTTACATAAAGACACTTACATACAGACAATTACATAGAGACACTTACATACAGACACTAAGACACTTACATACAGACACTTACACACAGACATTTACATACAGATACTTACATACAGACACTTACATACAGACACTGAGACACTTACATACAGACACTTACATACAGAAACTTACATACAGACACTGAGATACTTACATACAGACACTTACATACAGACACTTACATACAGACACTTACATACAGACTCTTACATACAGACACTTACATACAGACACTGAGACACTTACATACAGACACTTACATACAGACACTTACATACAGACACTGAGATATTCACATACAGACACTTACATACAAACACTTAACATACAGACACTTACATACAGACACTTACATACAGACACTTACTTAGACACTTACTTACAGACACTGAGACTTACATTCAGACACTTACATACAGACACTTACATACAGACACTTACATAAAGACATTTACATACAGACACTGAGACACTTACATACAGACACTTACATACAGACACTTACATACACACACTTACATACAGACACTTACATACAGGCACTTACATACAGACACTTACTTACAGACACTGAGACTTACATACAGACACTTACATACAGACACTTACATACAGACACTTACATACTGACACAAACAGACACTGAGACACTTACATACAGACACTTACATACAGACTCTTACATAAAGATACTTACATACAGACACTTAGACACTTACATACAGACACTTACATACGGACTCTTACATAAAGACACTTACATACAGACAATTACATACAGACACTTACATACAGACACTAAGACACTTACATACAGACACTTACATACAGACATTTACATACAGACACTGAGACACTTACATACAGACACTTACATACAGACACTTACATAAAGACACTTACATACGGACTCTTACATAAAGACACTTACATACGGACAATTACATACATACACTTATATACAGACACTGAGACACTTACATACAGACACTTACATACAGACACTTACATACAGACACTTACATACAGACACTTACAAACACTTACATACAGCCACTTCCATACAGACACTTACATACAGACACTTACACACAGACAATTACATACAGACACTTACATACAGACACATACAGACACTTACATACAGACACTTACATACAGACACTAAGACACTTACATACAGACACTTACACACAGACATTTACATACAGATACTTACATACAGACACTTACATACAGACAATTACATACAGACACTGAGACACTTACATACAGACACTTACATACAGAAACTTACATACAGACACTGAGATACTTACATACAGACACTTACATACAGACACTTAACATACAGACACTTACATACAGACACTTACATACAGACTCTTACATACAGACACTTACATACAGACACTGATACACTTACATACAGACACTTACATACAGACGCTGAGATATTCACATACAGACACTTACATACAAACACTTAACATACAGACACTTACATACAGACACTTACATAGAGACACTTACTTAGACACTTACTTACAGACACTGAGACTTACATACAGACACTTACATACAGACACTTACATACAGACACTTACATAAAGACATTTACATACAGACACTGAGACACTTACATACAGACACTTACATACACACACTTACATACAGACACTTACATAAGGCACTTACATACAGACACTTACTTACAGACACTGAGACTTACATACAGACACTTACATACAGACACTTACATACAGACACTTACATACTGACACAAACAGACACTGAGACACTTACATACAGACACTTACATACAAACACTTACATACAGACACTTACATACAGACACTTACATACAGACACTTACATACAGACCCTTACATACAGACACTTAAACACTTACATACAGACACTTACATACAGACTCTTACATAAAGATACTTACATACAGACACTTAGACACTTACATACAGACACTTACATACAGACTCTTACATAAAGACACTTACATACAGACAATTACATACAGACACTTACATACAGACACTAAGACACTTACATACAGACACTTACATACAGACATTTACATACAGACACTGAGACACTTACATACAGACACTTACATACAGACACTGAGACACTTACATACAGACACTTACATACAGACACTTACATACAGACACTTACATACAGACACATACATACAGACATTGAGACACTTACATACAGACACTTACATACAGACACTGAGACACTTACATACAGACACTTACATACAGACACTGAGATATTCACATACAGACACTTACATACAAACACTTAACATACAGACACTTACATACAGACACTTACATACAGACACTTACTTAGACACTTACTTACAGACACTGAGACTTACATTCAGACACTTACATACAGACACTTACATATAGACACTTACATAAAGACATTTACATACAGACACTGAGACACTTACATACAGACACTTACATACAGAAACTTACTTACAGACACTGAGATACTTACATACAGACACTTACACACAGACATTTACATAGAGATACTTACATACAGACACTTACAAACAGACACTTACATACACACACTTACATACAGACACTTACATACAGGCACTTACATACAGACACTTACATAGACACTTACATACAGACACTTACATACTGACACAAACAGACACTGAGACACTTACATACAGACACTTACATACAAACACTTACATACAGACACTTAAATACAGACACTTACATACAGACACTTACATACAGACCCTTACATAAAGACACTTAGACACTTACATACAGACACTTACATACAGAGTCTTACATAAAGACACTTACATACAGACACTTAGACACTTACATACAGACACTTACATAAAGACTCTTACATAAAGACACTTACATACAGACAATTACATACAGACACTTACATACAGACACTAAGACACTTACATACAGACACTTACACACAGACATTTACATACAGATACTTACATACAGACACTTACATACAGACACTGAGACACTTACATACAGACACTTACATACAGAAACTTACATACAGACACTGAGATACTTACATACAGACACTTACATACAGACACTTACATACAGACACTTACATACAGACTCTTACATACAGACACTTACATACAGACACTGAGACACTTACATACAGACAATTACATACAGACACTTACATACAGACACTGAGATATTCACATACAGACACTTACATACAAACACTTAACATACAGACACTTACATACAGACACTTACATACAGACACTTACTTAGACACTTACTTACAGACACTGAGACTTACATTCAGACACTTACATACAGACACTTACATACAGAAACTTACATACAGACACTGAGATACTTACATACAGACACTTACATACAGACACTTACATACAGACACTTACATACAGACTCTTACATACAGACACTTACATACAGACACTGAGACACTTACATACAGACACTTACATACAGACACTTACATACAGACACTGAGATATTCACATACAGACACTTACATACAAACACTTAACATACAGACACTTACATACAGACACTTACATACAGACACTTACTTAGACACTTACAGACACTGAGACTTACATTCAGACACTTACATACAGACACTTACATACAGACACTTACATAAAGACATTTACATACAGACACTGAGACACTTACATACAGACACTTACATACAGACACTTACATACACACACTTACATACAGACACTTACATACAGGCACTTACATACAGACACTTACTTACAGACACTGAGACTTACATACAGACACTTACATACAGACACTTACATACAGACACTTACATACTGACACAAACAGACACTGAGACACTTACATACAGACACTTACATACAGACTCTTACATAAAGATACTTACATACAGACACTTAGACACTTACATACAGACACTTACATACGGACTCTTACATAAAGACACTTACATACAGACAATTACATACAGACACTTACATACAGACACTAAGACACTTACATACAGACACTTACATACAGACATTTACATACAGACACTGAGACACTTACATACAGACACTTACATACAGACACTTACATAAAGACACTTACATACGGACTCTTACATAAAGACACTTACATACGGACAATTACATACATACACTTATATACAGACACTGAGACACTTACATACAGACACTTACATACAGACACTTACATACAGACACTTACATACAGACACTTACAGACACTTACATACAGCCACTTCCATACAGACACTTACATACAGACACTTACACACAGACAATTACATACAGACACTTACATACAGACACATACAGACACTTACATACAGACACTTACATACAGACACTAAGACACTTACATACAGACACTTACACACAGACATTTACATACAGATACTTACATACAGACACTTACATACAGACAATTACATACAGACACTGAGACACTTACATACAGACACTTACATACAGAAACTTACATACAGACACTGAGATACTTACATACAGACACTTACATACAGACACTTAACATACAGACACTTACATACAGACACTTACATACAGACTCTTACATACAGACACTTACATACAGACACTGATACACTTACATACAGACACTTACATACAGACGCTGAGATATTCACATACAGACACTTACATACAAACACTTAACATACAGACACTTACATACAGACACTTACATACAGACACTTACTTAGACACTTACTTACAGACACTGAGACTTACATACAGACACTTACATACAGACACTTACATACAGACACTTACATAAAGACATTTACATACAGACACTGAGACACTTACATACAGACACTTACATACACACACTTACATACAGACACTTACATAAGGCACTTACATACAGACACTTACTTACAGACACTGAGACTTACATACAGACACTTACATACAGACACTTACATACAGACACTTACATACTGACACAAACAGACACTGATACACTTACATACAGACACTTACATACAAACACTTACATACAGACACTTACATACAGACACTTACATACAGACACTTACATACAGACCCTTACATACAGACACTTAGACACTTACATACAGACACTTACATACAGACTCTTACATAAAGATACTTACATACAGACACTTAGACACTTACATACAGACACTTACATACAGACTCTTACATAAAGACACTTACATACAGACAATTACATACAGACACTTACATACAGACACTAAGACACTTACATACAGACACTTACATACAGACATTTACATACAGACACTGAGACACTTACATACAGACACTTACATACAGACACTGAGACACTTACATACAGACACTTACATACAGACACTTACATACAGACACTTACATACAGACACTTACATACAGACACTGAGACACTTACATACAGACACTTACATACAGACACTGAGACACTTACATACAGACACTTACATACAGACACTGAGATATTCACATACAGACACTTACATACAAACACTTAACATACAGACACTTACATACAGACACTTACATACAGACACTTACTTAGACACTTACTTACAGACACTGAGACTTACATTCAGACACTTACATACAGACACTTACATATAGACACTTACATAAAGACATTTACATACAGACACTGAGACACTTACATACAGACACTTACATACAGAAACTTACATACAGACACTGAGATACTTACATACAGACACTTACACACAGACATTTACATAGAGATACTTACATACAGACACTTACAAACAGACACTTACATACACACACTTACATACAGACACTTACATACAGGCACTTACATACAGACACTTACATAGACACTTACATACAGACACTTACATACTGACACAAACAGACACTGAGACACTTACATACAGACACTTACATACAAACACTTACATACAGACACTTTAATACAGACACTTACATACAGACACTTACATACAGACCCTTACATAAAGACACTTAGACACTTACATACAGACACTTACATACAGAGTCTTACATAAAGACACTTACATACAGACACTTAGACACTTACATACAGACACTTACATACAGACTCTTACATAAAGACACTTACATACAGACAATTACATACAGACACTTACATACAGACACTAAGACACTTACATACAGACACTTACATACAGACATTTACATACAGACACTGAGACACTTACATACACACACTTACATACAGACACTTACATAAGGCACTTACATACAGACACTTACTTACAGACACTGAGACTTACATACAGACACTTACATACAGACACTTACATACAGACACTTACATACTGACACAAACAGACACTGATACACTTACATACAGACACTTACATACAAACACTTACATACAGACACTTACATACAGACACTTACATACAGACACTTACATACAGACCCTTACATACAGACACTTAGACACTTACATACAGACACTTACATACAGACTCTTACATAAAGATACTTACATACAGACACTTAGACACTTACATACAGACACTTACATACAGACTCTTACATAAAGACACTTACATACAGACAATTACATACAGACACTTACATACAGACACTAAGACACTTACATACAGACACTTACATACAGACATTTACATACAGACACTGAGACACTTACATACAGACACTTACATACAGACACTGAGACACTTACATACAGACACTTACATACAGACACTTACATACAGACACTTACATACAGACACTTACATACAGACACTGAGACACTTACATACAGACACTTACATACAGACACTGAGACACTTACATACAGACACTTACATACAGACACTGAGATATTCACATACAGACACTTACATACAAACACTTAACATACAGACACTTACATACAGACACTTACATACAGACACTTACTTAGACACTTACTTACAGACACTGAGACTTACATTCAGACACTTACATACAGACACTTACATATAGACACTTACATACAGACACTGAGACACTTACATACAGACACTTACATACAGAAACTTACATACAGACACTGAGATACTTACATACAGACACTTACACACAGACATTTACATAGAGATACTTACATACAGACACTTACAAACAGACACTTACATACACACACTTACATACAGACACTTACATACAGGCACTTACATACAGACACTTACATAGACACTTACATACAGACACTTACATACTGACACAAACAGACACTGAGACACTTACATACAGACACTTACATACAAACACTTACATACAGACACTTTAATACAGACACTTACATACAGACACTTACATACAGACCCTTACATAAAGACACTTAGACACTTACATACAGACACTTACATACAGAGTCTTACATAAAGACACTTACATACAGACACTTAGACACTTACATACAGACACTTACATACAGACTCTTACATAAAGACACTTACATACAGACAATTACATAGAGACACTTACATACAGACACTAAGACACTTACATACAGACACTTACACACAGACATTTACATACAGATACTTACATACAGACACTTACATACAGACACTGAGACACTTACATACAGACACTTACATACAGAAACTTACATACAGACACTGAGATACTTACATACAGACACTTACATACAGACACTTACATACAGACACTTACATACAGACTCTTACATACAGACACTTACATACAGACACTGAGACACTTACATACAGACACTTACATACAGACACTTACATACAGACACTGAGATATTCACATACAGACACTTACATACAAACACTTAACATACAGACACTTACATACAGACACTTACATACAGACACTTACTTAGACACTTACTTACAGACACTGAGACTTACATTCAGACACTTACATACAGACACTTACATACAGACACTTACATAAAGACATTTACATACAGACACTGAGACACTTACATACAGACACTTACATACAGACACTTACATACACACACTTACATACAGACACTTACATACAGGCACTTACATACAGACACTTGCTTACAGACACTGAGACTTACATACAGACACTTACATACAGACACTTACATACAGACACTTACATACTGACACAAACAGACACTGAGACACTTACATACAGACACTTACATACAGACTCTTACATAAAGATACTTACATACAGACACTTAGACACTTACATACAGACACTTACATACGGACTCTTACATAAAGACACTTACATACAGACAATTACATACAGACACTTACATACAGACACTAAGACACTTACATACAGACACTTACATACAGACATTTACATACAGACACTGAGACACTTACATACAGACACTTACATACAGACACTTACATAAAGACACTTACATACGGACTCTTACATAAAGACACTTACATACGGACAATTACATACATACACTTATATACAGACACTGAGACACTTACATACAGACACTTACATACAGACACTTACATACAGACACTTACATACAGACACTTACAGACACTTACATACAGCCACTTCCATACAGACACTTACATACAGACACTTACACACAGACAATTACATACAGACACTTACATACAGACACATACAGACACTTACATACAGACACTTACATACAGACACTAAGACACTTACATACAGACACTTACACACAGACATTTACATACAGATACTTACATACAGACACTTACATACAGACAATTACATACAGACACTGAGACACTTACATACAGACACTTACATACAGAAACTTACATACAGACACTGAGATACTTACATACAGACACTTACATACAGACACTTAACATACAGACACTTACATACAGACACTTACATACAGACTCTTACATACAGACACTTACATACAGACACTGATACACTTACATACAGACACTTACATACAGACGCTGAGATATTCACATACAGACACTTACATACAAACACTTAACATACAGACACTTACATACAGACACTTACATACAGACACTTACTTAGACACTTACTTACAGACACTGAGACTTACATACAGACACTTACATACAGACACTTACATACAGACACTTACATAAAGACATTTACATACAGACACTGAGACACTTACATACAGACACTTACATACACACACTTACATACAGACACTTACATAAGGCACTTACATACAGACACTTACTTACAGACACTGAGACTTACATACAGACACTTACATACAGACACTTACATACAGACACTTACATACTGACACAAACAGACACTGAGACACTTACATACAGACACTTACATACAAACACTTACATACAGACACTTACATACAGACACTTACATACAGACACTTACATACAGACCCTTACATACAGACACTTAGACACTTACATACAGACACTTACATACAGACTCTTACATAAAGATACTTACATACAGACACTTAGACACTTACATACAGACACTTACATACAGACTCTTACATAAAGACACTTACATACAGACAATTACATACAGACACTTACATACAGACACTAAGACACTTACATACAGACACTTACATACAGACATTTACATACAGACACTGAGACACTTACATACAGACACTTACATACAGACACTGAGACACTTACATACAGACACTTACATACAGACACTTACATACAGACACTTACATACAGACACATACATACAGACATTGAGACACTTACATACAGACACTTACATACAGACACTGAGACACTTACATACAGACACTTACATACAGACATTTACATACAGACACTGAGACACTTACATACAGACACTTACATACAGACACTTACATAAAGACACTTACATACGGACTCTTACATAAAGACACTTACATACGGACAATTACATACATACACTTATATACAGACACTGAGACACTTACATACAGACACTTACATACAGACACTTACATACAGACACTTACATACAGACACTTACAGACACTTACATACAGCCACTTCCATACAGACACTTACATACAGACACTTACACACAGACAATTACATACAGACACTTACATACAGACACATACAGACACTTACATACAGACACTTACATACAGACACTAAGACACTTACATACAGACACTTACACACAGACATTTACATACAGATACTTACATACAGACACTTACATACAGACAATTACATACAGACACTGAGACACTTACATACAGACACTTACATACAGAAACTTACATACAGACACTGAGATACTTACATACAGACACTTACATACAGACACTTAACATACAGACACTTACATACAGACACTTACATACAGACTCTTACATACAGACACTTACATACAGACACTGATACACTTACATACAGACACTTACATACAGACGCTGAGATATTCACATACAGACACTTACATACAAACACTTAACATACAGACACTTACATACAGACACTTACATACAGACACTTACTTAGACACTTACTTACAGACACTGAGACTTACATACAGACACTTACATACAGACACTTACATACAGACACTTACATAAAGACATTTACATACAGACACTGAGACACTTACATACAGACACTTACATACACACACTTACATACAGACACTTACATAAGGCACTTACATACAGACACTTACTTACAGACACTGAGACTTACATACAGACACTTACATACAGACACTTACATACAGACACTTACATACTGACACAAACAGACACTGAGACACTTACATACAGACACTTACATACAAACACTTACATACAGACACTTACATACAGACACTTACATACAGACACTTACATACAGACCCTTACATACAGACACTTAGACACTTACATACAGACACTTACATACAGACTCTTACATAAAGATACTTACATACAGACACTTAGACACTTACATACAGACACTTACATACAGACTCTTACATAAAGACACTTACATACAGACAATTACATACAGACACTTACATACAGACACTAAGACACTTACATACAGACACTTACATACAGACATTTACATACAGACACTGAGACACTTACATACAGACACTTACATACAGACACTGAGACACTTACATACAGACACTTACATACAGACACTTACATACAGACACTTACATACAGACACATACATACAGACATTGAGACACTTACATACAGACACTTACATACAGACACTGAGACACTTACATACAGACACTTACATACAGACACTGAGATATTCACATACAGACACTTACATACAAACACTTAACATACAGACACTTACATACAGACACTTACATACAGACACTTACATACAGACACTTACATACAGACACTTACAAACAGACACTTACATACACACACTTACATACAGACACTTACATACAGGCACTTACATACAGACACTTACATAGACACTTACATACAGACACTTACATACTGACACAAACAGACACTGAGACACTTACATACAGACACTTACATACAAACACTTACATACAGACACTTAAATACAGACACTTACATACAGACACTTACATACAGACCCTTACATAAAGACACTTAGACACTTACATACAGACACTTACATACAGAGTCTTACATAAAGACACTTACATACAGACACTTAGACACTTACATACAGACACTTACATAAAGACTCTTACATAAAGACACTTACATGCAGACAATTACATACAGACACTTACATACAGACACTAAGACACTTACATACAGACACTTACACACAGACATTTACATACAGATACTTACATACAGACACTTACATACAGACACTGAGACACTTACATACAGACACTTACATACAGAAACTTACATACAGACACTGAGATACTTACATACAGACACTTACATACAGACACTTACATACAGACACTTACATACAGACTCTTACATACAGACACTTACATACAGACACTGAGACACTTACATACAGACAATTACATACAGACACTTACATACAGACACTGAGATATTCACATACAGACACTTACATACAAACACTTAACATACAGACACTTACATACAGACACTTACATACAGACACTTACTTAGACACTTACTTACAGACACTGAGACTTACATTCAGACACTTACATACAGACACTTACATACAGACACTTACATAAAGACATTTACATACAGACACTGAGACACTTACATACAGACACTTACATACAGACACTTACATACACACACTTACATACAGACACTTACATACAGGCACTTACATACAGACACTTACTTACAGACACTGAGACTTACATACAGAAACTTACATACAGAAACTTACATACAGACACTTACATACTGACACAAACAGACACTGAGACACTTACATACAGACACTTACATACAAACACTTACATACAGACACTTACATACAGACACTTACATACAGACACTTACATACAGACCCTTACATACAGACACTTAGACACTTACATACAGACACTTACATACAGACTCTTACATAAAGATACTTACATACAGACAATAACATACAGACACTTACATACAGACACTAAGACACTTACATACAGACACTTACATACAGACATTTACATACAGACACTGAGACACTTACATACAGACACTTACATACAGACACTGAGACACTTACATACAGACACTTACATACAGACACTTACATACAGACACTTACATACAGACACTTACATACAGACACTGAGACACTTACATACAGACACTGAGACACTTACATACAGACATTTACATAAAGACACTGAGACACTTACATAGACACTTACATACAGACGCTTACATACAGACACTTACATACAGACACTGAGACACTTACATACAGACACTTACATACAGACACTTACATACAGACACTGAGACACTTATATACAGATGCTTACATACAGACACTTACATACAGACACTGAGACATTTACATACAGACACTTACATACAGACACTTACATACAGATACTTACATATAGACACTTACATACAGAAACTTACATACAGACACTTACATACGGATACTTACATACAGACACTTACAGACACTTACATACAGCCACTTACATACAGACACTTACATACAGACACTTACATACAGACACTTACATACAGACACTTACATACAGACACTTACATACAGACACTTACATACAGACACTAAGACACTTACATACAGACACTTACACACAGACATTTACATAGAGATACTTACATACAGACACTTACATACAGACACTTACATACACACACTTACATACAGACACTTACATACAGGCACTTACATACAGACACTTACATAGACACTTACATACATACACTTACATACAGACACTTAAATACAGACACTTACATACAGACACTTACATACAGACCCTTACATACAGGCACTTAGACACTTACATACATACACTTACATACAGACTCTTACATAAAGACACTTACATACAGACACTTAGACACTTACATACAGACACTTACATACAGACTCTTACATAAAGACACTTACATACAGACAATTACATACAGACACTTACATATAGACACTAAGACTCTTACATACAGACACTTACATACAGACACTGAGACACTTACATACAGACACTTACATACAGACACTGAGATATTCACATACAGACACTTACATACAAACACTTAACATACAGACACTTACATACAGACTCTTACATACAGACACTTACGTAGACACTTACTTACAGACACTGAGACTTACATTCAGACACTTACATACAGACACTTACATACAGACACTTACATACAGACACTTACATACAGACACTTACATACAGACACTGAGACACTTACATACAGACACTGAGACACTTACATACAGACATTTACATAAAGACACTGAGACACTTACATAGACACTTACATACAGACGCTTACATACAGACACTTACATACAGACACTGAGACACTTACATACAGACACTTACATACAGACACTTACATACAGACACTGAGACACTTATATACAGATGCTTACATACAGACACTTACATACAGACACTGAGACATTTACATACAGACACTTACATACAGACACTTACATACAGATACTTACATATAGACACTTACATACAGAAACTTACATACAGACACTTACATACGGATACTTACATACAGACACTTACAGACACTTACATACAGCCACTTACATACAGACACTTACATACAGACACTTACATACAGACACTTACATACAGACACTTACATACAGACACTTACATACAGACACTTACATACAGACACTAAGACACTTACATACAGACACTTACACACAGACATTTACATAGAGATACTTACATACAGACACTTACATACAGACACTTACATACACACACTTACATACAGACACTTACATACAGGCACTTACATACAGACACTTACATAGACACTTACATACATACACTTACATACAGACACTTAAATACAGACACTTACATACAGACACTTACATACAGACCCTTACATACAGGCACTTAGACACTTACATACATACACTTACATACAGACTCTTACATAAAGACACTTACATACAGACACTTAGACACTTACATACAGACACTTACATACAGACTCTTACATAAAGACACTTACATACAGACAATTACATACAGACACTTACATATAGACACTAAGACTCTTACATACAGACACTTACATACAGACACTGAGACACTTACATACAGACACTTACATACAGACACTGAGATATTCACATACAGACACTTACATACAAACACTTAACATACAGACACTTACATACAGACTCTTACATACAGACACTTACGTAGACACTTACTTACAGACACTGAGACTTACATTCAGACACTTACATACAGACACTTACATACAGACACTTACATAAAGACATTTACATACAGACACTGAGACACTTACATACAGACATTTACATACAGACACTTACATACACACACTTACATACAGACACTTACATACAGGCACTTACATACAGACACTTACTTACAGACACTGAGACTTACATACAGACACTTACATACAGAAACTTACATACAGACACTTACATACTGACACAAACAGACACTGAGACACTTACATACAGACACTTACATACAAACACTTACATACAGACACTTACATACAGACACTTACATACAGACACTTACATACAGACCCTTACATACAGACACTTAGACACTTACATATAGACACTTACATATAGACTCTTACATAAAGATACTTACATACAGACAATAACATACAGACACTTACATACAGACACTAAGACACTTACATACAGACACTTACATGCAGACATTTACATACAGACACTGAGATACTTACATACAGACACTTACATACAGACACTGAGACACTTACATACAGACACTTACATACAGACACTTACATACAGACACTTACATACAGACACTTACATACAGACACTGAGACACTTACATCCAGACACTGAGACACTTACATACAGACATTTACATAAAGACACTGAGACACTTACATAGACACTTACATACAGACGCTTACATACAGACACTTACATACAGACACTGAGACACTTACATACACACACTTACATACAGACACTTACATACAGGCACTTACATACAGACACTTACATAGACACTTACATACAGACACTTACATACTGACACAAACAGACACTGAGACACTTACATACAGACACTTACATACATACACTTACATACAGACACTTAAATACAGACACTTACATACAGACACTTACATACAGACCCATACATACAGGCACTTAGACACTTACATACAGACACTTACATACAGACTCTTACATAAAGACACTTACATACAGACAATTACATACAGACACTTACATACAGACACTAAGACACTTACATACAGACACTTACACACAGACATTTACATACAGATACTTACATACAGACACTTACATACAGACACTTACATACAGACACTGAGACACTTACATACAGACACTTACATACAGAAACTTACATACAGACACTGAGATACTTACATACAGACACTTACATACAGACACTTACATAGAGACACTTACATACAGACTCTTACATACAGACACTTACATACAGACACTGAGACACTTACATACAGACACTTACATACAGACACTTACATACAGACACTGAGATATTCACATACAGACACTTACATACAAACACTTAACATACAGACACTTACATACAGACACTTACATACAGACACTTACTTAGACACTTACTTACAGACACTGAGACTTACATTCAGACACTTACATACAGACACTTACATATAGACACTTACATAAAGACATTTACATACAGACACTGAGACACTTACATACAGACACTTACATACAGACACTTACATACACACACTTACATACAGACACTTACATACAGGCACTTACATACAGACACTTACTTACAGACACTGAGACTTACATACAGACACTTACATACAGAAACTTACATACAGACACTTACATACTGACACAAACAGACACTGAGACACTTACATACAGACACTTACATACAAACACTTACATACAGACACTTACATACAGACACTTACATACAGACACTTACATACAGACACTTACATACAGACTCTTACATAAAGATACTTACATACAGACAATAACATACAGACACTTACATACAGACACTAAGACACTTACATACAGACACTTACATACAGACATTTACATACAGACACTGAGACACTTACATACAGACACTTACATACAGACACTGAGACACTTACATACAGACACTTACATACAGACACTTACATACAGACACTTACATACAGACACTGAGACACTTACATACAGACACTGAGACACTTACATACAGACATTTACATAAAGATACTGAGACACTTACATAGACACTTACATACAGACGCTTACATACAGACACTTACATACAGACACTGAGACACTTACATACAGACACTTACATACAGACACTTACATACAGACACTGAGACACTTATATACAGACGCTTACATACAGACACTTACATACAGACACTGAGACATTTACATACAGACACTTACATACAGACACTTACATACAGATACTTGCATAGAGACACTTACATACAGAAACTTACATACAGACACTTACATACAGATACTTACATACAGACACTTACAGACACTTACATACAGCCACTTACATACAGACACTTACATACAGACACTTACATACAGACACTAAGACACTTACATACAGACACTTACACACAGACATTTACATAGAGATACTTACATACAGACACTTACATACAGACACTTACATACACACACACTTACATACAGACACTTACATACAGGCACTTACATACAGACACTTACATAGACACTTACATACAGACACTTACATACTGACACAAACAGACACTGAGACACTTACATACAGACACTTACATACATACACTTACATACAGACACTAAAATACAGACACTTACATACAGACACTTACATACAGAACCTTACATACAGGCACTTAGACACTTACATACAGACACTTACATACAGACTCTTACATAAAGACACTTACATACAGACACTTAGACACTTACATACAGACACTTACATACAGACTCTTACATAAAGACACTTACATACAGACAATTACATACAGACACTTACATACAGACACTGAGACACTTACATACAGACACTTACATACAGACACTTACATACAGACACTTACATACAGACACTTACATACAGACCTTTACATACAGACACTTAGACACTTACATACAGACACTTACATACAGACTCTTACATAAAGATACTTACATACAGACAATAACATACAGACACCTACAGACACTAAGACACTTACATACAGACACTTACATACAGACATTTACATACAGACACTGAGACACTTACATACAGACACTTACATACAGACACTGAGACACTTACATACAGACACTTACATACAGACACTTACATACAGACACTTACATACAGACACTTACATACAGACACTGAGACACTTACATACAGACACTGAGACACTTACATACAGACATTTACATAAAGACACTGAGACACTTACATAGACACTTACATACAGACGCTTACATACAGACACTTACATACAGACACTGAGACACTTACATACAGACACTTACATACAGACACTTACATACAGACACTGAGACACTTATATACAGACGCTTACATACAGACACTTACATACAGACACTGAGACATTTACATACAGACACTTACATACAGACACTTACATACAGATACTTGCATAGAGACACTTACATACAGAAACTTACATACAGACACTTACATACAGATACTTACATACAGACACTTACAGACACTTACATACAGCCACTTACATACAGACACTTACATACAGACACTTACATACAGACACTTACATACAGACACTTACATACAGACACTTACATACAGACACTTACATACAGACACTAAGACACTTACATACAGACACTTACACACAGACATTTACATAGAGATACTTACATACAGACACTTACATACAGACACTTACATACACACACTTACATACAGACACTTACATACAGGCACTTACATACAGACACTTACATAGACACTTACATACAGACACTTACATACTGACACAAACAGACACTGAGACACTTACATACAGACACTTACATACATACACTTACATACAGACACTAAAATACAGACACTTACATACAGACACTTACATACAGAACCTTACATACAGGCCCTTAGACACTTACATACAGACACTTACATACAGACTCTTACATAAAGACACTTACATACAGACACTTAGACACTTACATACAGACACTTACATACAGACTCTTACATAAAGACACTTACATACAGACAGTCGATTTCGCTGCAGTAATTCAATGTTGCTGATATGCCCGTCAATGATTTATAATGAATACTTGTCTGATTGTGCATGTAACATTATCTGAGGGTCACACATTGAACAAGTGATGTTAGGACAAAGTGTGTGTGTGTGTGTTTGGAAGTAACCTGTACAGAGGTGAGACCAGTTGTTCTTGTGATACAGGTCAAAGGGTACTTTTGTGTTTCACGAAGCGTCTGCCTCTGGAGCAACTCATCGTCTTTGAAATAGGGAGCACGCTCGGATCATTCATCAGTTACAAGGCATACCACTTGAAAGTTACACGTATAGGAGGAGGTACATTCTCTAAAACACGAATTGTAGTTTTGTCTTACGTGTTAACGTAGATTTTGTCTAACTAGGACTAGAAATGCTCCTTGCTAATTGACGTCTGGATGTTCGTTACCTATCGGTTGAAGCAAACCCCACTGCTGTTGTTGAGAGGCTGTGCACCAATAATGGTCCAACACATTGACGGCCTTCAGGCCAGGAAAGTCACAACATTTGCACACGAAGGACACATTCACACAAGTACCCCATGCTCCGTTTTGAAGTTTTAAAATGAAACATCTTTGAATTGTGTTGTGTTATGAATTAGATGATTTTATTTTTTCATTAAAAGCTTGTATCAATTTACATCTGGAAGACTTCATTGAAAAGGACATTTCGTGTGAATTTTCTCTCGTCATTAAGTAGATGGCCTTTGCCGGGGGTTCGGACACACAGTGTACACACACAGTTTACACACAGTGTACACATGCACACAGTGTACACACACACAGTGCATACACACATAGCGTACACACACACAGTGTATACACAGTGTACACACACACAGTGTACACACACATTGTACACGCACACAGTGTATACACTGTACACATACACAGGGTATACACTGTACACACACAGTGTACACACATACAGTGTATACACACAGTGTACACACACGGTACACACACAGTGTATATACACACAGTGACACATAGTGTGCACACGCAGTGTACACACACTGTATGTGTACACAGTGTACACACGCAGTGTACACACAGTGACACAGTGACACAACAACAACCGCAATTCGCCACTAAGTGGCGGTGACGTCACCACGACGCTTGTGCCAGGCACAGTGACACGCACAGTGACACAGAGCGACACACAGTGACACACAGTGTATACACATAGTGTACACACACACAGTGTACACGCACACAGTGTATACACAGTGTATGTCCACACAGTGTATATATGTACACACACACAGTGTATGCACAATAATGTCCACGTTGTTGCTGAGCTCACACACCAAAGGGAGGGAGCAATGGAAAATTAATCTAAATCAGCTTAAACTCCAACTCTGTGACGTCACCACTCTGCATACCTCATCGGCGTGAAACGCCAGGGTGAGGTGTACCTCGCTAGTGACGTCATGTCACCAAGGTATTCCACCGTGCTCTTGAACGTGACGTCACCTCCGCCAGTGTCACTGCCGATATCTTTCCAGTGGCAATCCTTATTTGGGCAAAGCTACGCCCAGTGACTGGCGGCTCATTAACATAATGTGACCGTTAAAGCCGTCTCGATTTTATTGCGACGGGTTCAGCGCCCACGCCCCCATCCCTCCACATATGGGCCGGCCTCATTAACATAATTTATTCAGGTACAGAGCCGCTCTTGGGAGGGAAGTGACGTCATACTACTTCCTGCTGTCGCTATGCAACAGGAAGCTGCCCTGTGCGCGCTTGCACTGAAATCCGAGGTGAGAAATTCTCATCGTTGTGGTGGTCGTTGTGGTGGTGGTGGTGGTTGTTGTTGTTTACCAAGGTAGAGCCTCGCTCTCTCTCGTAGGGATGTCAGTTGAGTAGCAGCGAGCATGGGAATCGATGTCCAGGTTGGAACTTTACAACGCGGGGCCTAGCCACGCGGGGCCTTGCCTCCTGCCCTCGCCTGATTGCGTTTACTTTATCTCGCTTAAGTTTAATTTGTCTTCACCCGGCTCGCCACTTTGTAACTTTGTTTTATTGTAAATATTCACGCAGTTTTTATTTTCTTTTTCACCAGGCCAAGCCCGCTTGAGCTGCTATACCGCTCTTGTTATCAGAAGCGACCTACCCACAACAACACAAGGTGAGGCTTTGTCAACGTGTGTGAATGTTTTGACTTAAAACTTTGGTGACTGCAGGAATTAATATTCTTGGTTATTTCGGTAAAGTCACGTAGATAGAAAATAAAATAAAAATAACATAACAAACGTAAAAAATAGTAAATAAAGCAAAAAAACCCACGTTTTGATCGCAGCACAAGTAGTCTTTATTTAATGTAATTGTATTATCTGTTATTGTTATTTTCTATCTACGTAACTTTACAGAAAGAACCAAGAATATGTGTGTCAATGTCTATCGGTCAAAGACGCTAAACGGAGTGACGCGCAAACTCCAAATATACAGCAGGCGTCAGGGTCGGGATCGAACCCACGACTTCCTGTATACCAGGTGAGGTAGATAACATCTCACCACGGAGAGAGACACGCAAACTCCAGTTAGCCTCGGCTATGTTCGTTGATCCTCAATTACTTGGTGCAGTGAGGAAGCATTCATGCCAAGTAGATGAAGGTGGCCAGGCGTGATTCTAGACACACCACCGCCTGTTTACCCAGTGACAGTGTACAGTTTGTGTTTGCAGTAACGTCTATTAAATCTGTTGAACACGGAGGTTATATCATAACAATAGTTTACTTTTGTTTTCCTCTGGAACTCTTTTTAAGAATGGAAACAGGAAGTTAACACAGCACACACATGCAGCTGAAGTCGGAACTGTTCATCCCAGCATTTAAGGACATCTGAGCCTGGATTCACACCTCTAAGTTGCGATTGAACATTAATTTATGCATTTCTGCCTAACACAAATAGTATTGTTTTCAAAATCCTTTGCTATGTCAGCTGAATTTAGCTCTCATAAATATTCCATTTGTAGCCAGACAGCCGAAATTGTGTACTCGGAGTTTTGGGTGAACATTCATTTTGAAGACACGAGGACTTCCAGGCATGTTTATAACCATTTGCCCTCTCATTGTGTGCCATCACAGCCCTGTGATGAATTTGGGAAACGTTTTTACTACATCATAAATATATTAATATAGACGTGTAAGTCACATGTGACTATATATGCATTCCTCTGTGCCTCGATACTGTCGTGTAGATGGTGTGGATATTATTTTTTTCTGTCTGCAGCTGGCGCTGGTCTGATGGAGGAAAGGCAGTCAGCACAGCAGCTCGGTACTACAAGTCAACAATGCGACCAGCGTGCATACAGCACGGATCGGACTGGAAATTTGACACAGCACCAGAGAACTCACACAGGAGAGAAACCCTTCAAGTGCACTGTGTGTGGGAAGACATTTGCTTGGCCATCAGTTCTTCAGACCCACCATAGAACACACAAGGGAGTGAAACCCTTCAGGTGCACGGTGTGCGGAAAGGCGGCGGTGGTGGTAGCAGTCCTGACGTGGCACTGTTCCTCATCAAGGTGCTTCTCCTCCAAGAGGCGCTTCTCCTCCTTGACGCTCTTCATGTTGGTGAGACACTTCTTCTCCTCATCCTCCTCCAGACGGTTCTCTTCAAGACACTTCATTTCGCAAAGACGCTTCGCATCCGTGAAGCACTTCCCTTTAACGAGGCGCCTCTTGAGGAGATAGTCTCGGAAGCACTTCTCCTCTTTGCGGCACTTCACCCTGGCAAGCCGCTGCACCTCAAATAGGCGCTCCTCTACCATGAGGCGTTTCTCCGTTGCAAGGTCCTTCTCCTCCTGGAGATGCTTCACCCTGCGGAAGTCTTTCAACTCCCCAATTATCTTCTGTTCAAGCAAAGATAACCACAGGAATATTCAGACATGCACATGCAAATACATACTCACACATCTGTGTACAGATGCAGACATCCACGTTCACTCATTCAAACTTGGTTAGCACACACATGAATATACACAATCACCTGATGTTAACATAAGGCCTTATCCATCAATACTTTGATCACATTGTACGTGTAGCCATAACGTCTAAATATCCCAAACCCCTACAGAATCAAAATCCATGTTACATCCTCAAATATCCTCACAAACCCCATACATGCACTTAAGGCTGTGATCGACTGTGAAGATTTGATATATGTTGGCAACAATCATCACTGGCAATAGTTTCCACATGTTCCACTTTAACGATCTGGAAGCCCATAATGATGACAAATTTCACTGCAGTGCCCATAATGGGCAACTGGAATGGCAACTTCCAATCAACTAACATAAATAATTAATGTGACTGATTTATATCATTCTGTCTTCATTGTTAATAAATGACCACTTCAAGTGCTTGCATGAGTGGGATGGTCGAGAGATTGGGTGATGGTGTTGGGAGATGGTGTTGTTTTATGAAGAAGTGAAGTAGTGGAATGTTCTAGAGAGATGGTGTCTTGTGATGGTATAGAGACATGATGAGGCTCTATGATGGAGTATTTAAATGATGGTGGTGTGGTGTGATGAGAAAGGTGATGTGGAGAGATGGTTTAGTGATATTTTGGTGTGATGGTGTGATGACACAGTGTGCTAGTTTTGGAGAGAATGTTGTGTTTGACCCCACAGATCCCATACACACCTTTGGGGAGCGATGCTTGTAACCTTGGCCTGGGAAAGGGTCCACATTATCCATAATGTCCCCCCATGAGGTCGACTGGCAAGACGACTCCCGGCCTACGAAGAACAGAAAATTCATTCAAAGGACGAGTAATGAATTAGAGAACGAAGGACATGGAGTTTCACAGAACTAATTTTAAGATCCCTGTAATTACCTCTTAGCACACAACAGGACCTGCTATTGAGAAATATTCATCAAGTAGCAGTAAAACTTTACAAGTCATTTTTTTGTGGGCATGCTGAGACTATTAAATGCATAAGCTTGAGACATCTGTTTAAACAAGGATGGCTGAAACTCAGATCTAAACCCATCGTCTCTGCCACACTCGATCATTACGTCTTCCCATCACCACCAAGCCATGTCTACTAAAATTAATTGATCAAGGACCCTCCTCTGCATATATGCCACGTGATGCAGGTATCAGGGAACTTACCCTCATAGTCATCCAAGATCTCAGCCCACTTGATTTGTCCGTCCATGTTGTTACAAAGGAGTAGATTCTGTTTGAAGTTGGATGGTCTGGGGAGGTTGGAACAACGCTCGGATTTAGCAACAATTTGAATCACTGATCCTCTCAATTATTACATATTTGACCACTCACTGTACCAATCCAATCACTTCCCTGCCAGTTGCCTTCAAGCCCACTTACTCGCTTGTTTGCCCACTCATGCGTGTGTCCATCACTCATTCATCCACCAGCACCAACATGTTTATTCCAACTGCCCATTGCATTAAACATAATCGCCAGACTTAATTATATTTAATCTCTAATCCAGACATGCATCTAAATGTACACCCTATTTGTATTAATCAAATATATGATCAAGCTCCCCCCCCCACCCCCCCCCCCCCCCGTGATTTCATAAAGCAGTGCCTCATCAAAGTCACAGAAATAATGTGCCCGGAAAAAGTGCAGGATTTCAACAGCGTGAGCTTATGCAGAAATACAGTGGTGCAGAGAATCGAGGACTTGTCAGCTAACTTGAAACTTCAGCTGAGAGACAAAGCTTGTGCTTTTGATTTTTACTCGATAGCATGCGATGAGAGCACAGATGCCACAGACACCGCGCAGCTGTTAATTTTTTTGCGGGGAGTAGATGATAATTTTTGCTGTACGGAGGAACTGCTTGATATGATGAGCCTAAAAGGCACAACGACGGGTAGAGATATTTTTTAAGCTGTGTCAGAGGCAGTTGAAAAGATGGGGCTTAAATGGGACAAGCTCTGTGGAGTAACAACGGATGGAGCTCCGGCCATGACGGGCGAGCGCAAAGGAATGGCATCGATGGTGTGCGCCAAGGTAAAAGAGAGCGGAGGTGAGGCTCTTAGGATGCACTGTATAATCCACCAAGAAGCACTGTCTGCCAAGACTGTCCAGCTGGGCGATGTGATGAACACTGTTGTAAAAACTGTCAACATAATTCGAGCTAGAGGACTGTACCACAGAGAATTTCAAGCTTTCCTATCTGATGTGGATGCTGAATACGGGGATGTACTCTACCACTCTGATGTGCGCTGGCTCAGCCGCGGCTCTGTGCTGCAGCGGTTTTATTCGCTGAGATCAGAAATCGACCAGTTTTTGAAAGAGAAGGGCCGACCTCTTCATGAACTGAGTGACCCTCTGTGGCTGGCAGACCTGGCATTTTTAGTTGATCTTACTCATCATCTGAATACACTGAACAAGAACCTACAAGGCAAAGAACAGCTGGTGCCACACCTGTATGTGCACATGAAAGCCTTCTGTGCAAAGCTCCGCCTATTTGAGACACTACGGAGCTTTAATGCTGCACACTTCCCTGCGCTGTCTGAAATCAAGTATGCTTTTCCAAAGGCCGACCTTTCTGCTAAACAGGAGAAATATGTGTCTGGGATTGTATCTCTCGTGACAGAATTCAACCAGCGTTTCCAAGATTTTTCTGTCATTGAAAAACAAATCAAGCTGTTCTTGACCCCCTTCCTGGTGGATGCAGAAGTGGAAGAGAGTCTGCAGTTAGAACTGATTGAAATGCAATGTGATGATTCTCTGAAGAGTCAACATCAGCTTCTCTCCCTCCCTGACTTCTATCAGTTTGGATAATGCCAAGTTTCCTCTGATGAGACGCCACGCAAAAAGAATGATGAGCCTGTTCGGCTCAACATACATATGTGAACAAACATTTTCTCTGTTAAATCAGAACAAAAGCAGACTGAGAACCAGAATGACTGACAGCCATCTCTGTGAAGTCCTTCGTGTCTCAACCACCAAACTTTCTCCTGACATGTCAGCCATCCTTCAATCCAAAGGACAGCATCACTGCTCCCACTGAGTGCAATTTTCTTCACATTATAGGTGAGTTAGAAATACACACAGTATTCATGTGTCAATGTCACCTCAAGTGTGTGGCCTGGCCTTTTGTTTCTTTTTCTGTATTTGGCCCTCACTAAAAAAACTTTGGACACCCCTGGTGTAGTGTATAGTAGTGTAGTGTATAGTGGAGTGTATAGTGTAGTGTATAGTGTAGTGGATAGTTTAGTATACTAGTTATCACGTGACTAGTGTAGCTAGCCAGGTGGTGACCACACTCGTGCGTGCATCTCCACTCGTCCGTGTCTGCAAGTAAGCGCTCGTGTGTGTATGTGCACCCGCGTGTTTGTTCGTGTCTGTATGTACGCACACTGTTGCACATGGTTCGCTCGTGTGGGTGTAGTGGAACGCACTGCTCATGAAAACGTTGCCTCGTTACGCGGTAAATGCTGCGGCACAACAGGAGGGAACTGCAGGGATGAGGATCTCCAGTCTTGGTGCTGTGAATTAAAACAGCGCCAGGGTGGAGAATCCTGTCCCTACAGCTCGTAGCTGTGACGGAGTGAGAGTGATCAGCGGACAGCCACCATGGTTGCCAGGTAAGGGGAGACTTCACCCGGAACTCTCCTCCACACGTGTTCCCCTTGAACATTGTCGCAATAAACGTACGATCAGGAATCTTTAAAATATCCGACCTTTGTTGTTCCGCAAGAATATTAACGCTCAAACTCGTATCGAACTCTTCATGAATTCACTTGGTCAAACAGTTCAGGTACTCGGCAAAGCATTTCACCACCCGGTATGCAACAGTTAAACAATCTACTCCAAATCAACACCGAAATGTCAAATTATCATCCACCATTGACTTCCACATCGATGGAAGCCATTTACCACGACGTCCAAGCCATTAAACACCAGAACAACGAACGTGCCATTCAAGTACATCTTGAAACCCATTATCTGAAGTAATTTGTATTAAACAATAACTAAATAATAGAAACACGTTTACAATATTGAGCGAAGTTATAATCACGGACTTTTTCCAACTTTAGCTCAACAGGACCACAAAAGCTCAGATATGCGGTGCATAATAAATGAATCAATCTGATTGAAATCATCAACTGGCCAAACACTTTTCGATTTGAACATCACCTTATAAAATAATATTTCAAATATAAGCGCACAACTTTATCTATCTGTGATGAGCGCTGCACTTTCCGTTGATTTCATGCAGGGGGCGCTGCAAACCTACGCACCCCCTGCATGGACGATGGAGGCGCAGGGACAGACGTTCAATTACGTTGGAATCGATCTGCAGACGGCGGTCTTCTCGCACGGCCAGCAGCTCCGTGTCGCCTTATCTCGATCCCGCAATCCCAACCAGGTGCTGGTCCGCATCGAACCGAACCCCCGGCAAGGCCGTCTACTTAACGTTGAGAGAAAATTCACACGAAATGTCCTTCTCAACGAAGTCTTCCCGATGTAAATTGATACAAGCTTTTAATGAAGAAATAAAATTATCTTATTCAAAACACAACACAATTCAAAGATGCTTAATTTTAAAACTTCAAAACGGAGCACCGGGTGCTTGCGTGAATGCGTCCTTCGTGTGCAAATGTTGTGACTTTCCTGGCCTGAAGGACGTCAATGTGTTGGACCATTATTGGCGCCAAGCATCTCAACAACAGCAGTGGGGTTTGCTTCAACCGATGGTTACGAACATCCAGACGTGAATCAGCAAGGAGCATTTTTAGTCCCAGTTAGACAAAATCTACGTCAACACGTAAGACAAAACTAAAATTCGTGTTGCAGAGAATGTACCTCCTCCTATACGTGTAACTTTTAAGTGGTATGCCTTGTAACTGATGAATGATCCGAGTGTGCTACCTATTTCAAAGACAATGAGTTGCTCCAGAAAGTTCGTGGATCACAAAAACACCGTTTGACCTGTATCACAAGAACAACGGGTCTCACCTGAGTTCTCTGTACAGGTTACTTCCAAACAGACACACACTTTGTCCTAACATAACTTATTCAATATTTGACCATTATAGATCAAATGTTACAAGTATGCACAAAACCTGACAAGTATACATTCTAAATTATTGACAGGCATATTAACAAAATTGGATTACTGCAGTGAAATATAATGCATCACGTTACATCGTATTAACAAGAAGCTTTTAAAAAAAGTTGCACAGTCTGCTTCACAGTGAATGTAAAACATACTATTGTATCATTCAAAACGAGTAGGCCATTGCATGCTGGCGTCTGAGTGAAAATGTAGCAAATTCTAAACATTACCTACAAACTACACAACTGAGATGACACATCAATCATCGCCCCCTACTGACAGGCTCTTGTCCACATGCAGGCCGGTGCAGGGCCACCACCTTGTGCCACACAGGGGCAGCTGCTACTTGGGGATGCTCTTCGAGTGTTTCAGACGAGGTACGACACAAAACTCCGAGTTGCTGAGGCGGTTAAGCAAGCACGGTGTAAATGCAATTAATAGTGAATGCTTGGGAGCTTATTGGCTCTTGCTCCTGGTTAGAGATCTACCCAACCCACTGGCCGCCCTTACTCTGCAGGATGAACTTAAGAAATGAGAGTTCAACTTCACATTCTAGTCATTAAAGGCCTGTGACAAAGGTGCATGTATTGTAGCGACATCGTATCTGGCTTACACATCTACCGGGTCTCCACTTGACTTTGTATTGTCTAGGAGCAAGTCCACCCACACCTCCACTTCCACAAACTGCTGGGAGTTGCCTCACTCTGACTCAAGAGTCAAAATTCTCCTCCTGCTTCACGATGTGAAGGTCCCATTTTGGAGTTGAATCTTCATCTTCGCATTTTACCTTCACTTCTTCGCTTATCACCTCTTCACATTTCACCATCACCTCTTCATATTCCACCTTTATACCTTTAAAAGTGTCCAAGCTGGGATTTTCGTCTGGTTCTTGTTTCATGAGGGATGGGCTCATTGCGGCACTATTGACTTTCACAAGCTGATTTCAGACTCCGACTCCGCTCCTTGTGATACTTTTGTGTTCTCTGGTGTCTTCGAAGATTTGATGAACCTGCAAACGGCTTCCCGCACAGAGTACACTTGAAGGGTTTCTCTCCTGTGGGTGTTCTCTGGTGTTTTACAAGATCAGATGACTGTGCAAATGCCTTCACGCACACACTGCACTTGAAAGGTTTCTCTCCAGTGTGTGTTCTCTGGTGTGTTTTAAGAGCAGATGACTGTGCAAACGCCTGCACGCACACACTGCACTTGAAGGGTTTCTCTCTCGTGTGTGTTCTCTGGTGTACTTCAAGATTTGATGAACGTGCAAATGCCTTCCCGCACAGAGTGCACCTGAAAGGTTTCTCTCCCGTGTGTGTTCTCTGGTGTGTTACAAGATGCCATGAATCTGAAAACGCCTTGCCGCACAAAGTACACTTGAAGGGTTTCTCTCCTGTGTGAGTTCTCTGGTGTTTTATAAGACTAGATGACCATGAAAATGCCTTCCCACAAACACTGCACTTGAATGGTTTCTCTCCCGTGTGTGTTCTCTGGTGTAATACGAGATTATATGACTGTGTAAACGCCATCCCGCACATCGTGCACCTGAAGGGTTTCTCTCCTGTGTGTGTTCTCTGGTGGGTCTGAAGAACTGATGGCCATGCAAATGCCTTGTTACACACAGTACATTTGAAGGGTTTCTCTCCTGTGTGACTTCTCTGGTGCCGTGTCAAATTTCCAGTCCGATTCGTGTTGTATGCACGCTGGTCGCATTGTTGACTTGTCGTACCGAGCTGCGCTGAGTGCCTTTGCTCCATCAGACCAATTCTGCAGAGGAAGCGTCAGCTGCAGACAGAAAAAAGAATATCCACACCATCTAGACGTCAGGCACAGAGGAATTCACACGTGACTTACACGTCTATACTTATTAATATATTCATGATGTAATGAAAAGTTTCTCAAATTCATCAGATTTGATGAACGTGCAAACGCCTTCACGCACAGAGTGCACCTGAAGGGTTTCTCTCCACAGGCTGTTACGGCACACAATGAGAGGGCAAATGTCATTAATATGCCTGGAAGCCTTCATATCTTCCAAGATGAATGTTAACTCAAAACTCTAAGCACACAATTTCGGCTGTCTGACTACAAAAGGAATATTTATGATAGCTGAATTCAGCTGACATAGCAAAGGGTGTTGAAAACAATGCTATTTGTGTTATGCAGAAATTAATGTTCAATCACAACTTAGAGGTGTGAATCCAGGCTCAGATGTCCTTGAATGCTGGGATGAACAGTTCCGAATTCAGCTGCATGTGTGTGCTGTGTTCACCTCCTGTTTCCATTCTTACAAAGCGTTCCAGAGGAAAACAAAAATAAACTATTGTCTTGATATAACTTCTGTGTTCAACAGAGTTAATAGACTTTACTGCAAATACAAACTTGACACTGTCACACACTGCCATGAGTAAACAGGTGGTGGTGTGACCAGAACCATGCCTGGCCACCTTCATCTGCTCAGGATTAATTCTTCCTCACTCCACCAAGTAATGAATCGAGGATCAATCAACATAGCCGAGGCTATCCGTGTCTCTGTCTCTCCCCGTGGTGAAGGTGTTCCCCTCCACACATTCAGAGTCAACAGCGGCACACGCTTAGCGTCTTTGACCGATAGACATTGACACACGTATTGTTGGTTCTTTCAGTAAAGTCACGTAGATAGAAAATAAAAATAACAGATAAAATTCAATAAGATAAAGAGCACTTGTGTTGCGATCGAAACGTCGTGGGTTTTTTTATTCATTTTCAATTTTTTTATTTTTCATTTAATTGCATTATTTTATTTTATTTTCTATCTACGTGACTTTACCGAAAGAACCAATAATATTAATTCCTGCAGTCACCAAAGTTTTAAGTCAAAACATTCACACACGTTGACAAAGCCTCACCTTGTGTTGTTGTGGGCAGGTCGCTTCTGATAACAAGAGCGGTATAGCAGCTCAAGCGGGCTTGGCCTGGTGAAAATAAATAAAAACTGCGTGAATATTGACAATAAAACAAAGTTACAAAGTGGCGAGCCGGGTGAAGACAAATTAAACTTAAGCGAGATTATTAAAGTGAATGCAATCAGGCGAGGGCAGGAGGCAAGGCAGTGACCCAAGCGGAGGTGACATCACGCTCAAGAGCGCTGTGGACGGGGTTGGGGGAGTGTGAATACCTTGGTGACATGACGTCACTAGCGAGGTACACCTCCCGCTGGCACTTCATGCCGATGAGGTCATGGGGATGGAGTTTAAGTCGATTTAGATTCATTTTCCATTGCCCCCTCCCTTGAGTGCGTGAACTCAGCAACAACAACGTGGACATTATTGTGTATACGTACACACTGTGTACACTTTGAGGCCACGTGAAGCGTCAAAGGCTCGCTGGAAGGAGGAAGTCGCGTGACAGACTCAGCAGTTGCGATGGGTTAACTGACGGATGGCTATCGATTAGAAATCACAGATCCCTGAGTCTCACCTGTTGTGGATCCCCACGTGGCTCGGAGCCTCAAAAGCTCCGTGACTCCTGGGTGGTGACACAAAGACAAAGATCCCCCGTGTAGCCTTAACAGACTGTTGGGGCACGTGCTGTTAGCAAGTAGCAGCACCACCTATGAAGGCCGACGCGACACGCGAAGGGAGTGGGTGGCCAGCACCGCGCCCGACCGCCTTTGTCTCCCCAGTAATGATGTTTATACACCACACCGGGTACTCACTTGAGGCTGAGTCGACCTAGGCGAGGCCCTGAACCGGTTTAAATAATCGTCACTGGGTGTTGGCTGTGAGCGGGAATCAAACTCGGGTCGTTATGTTCGTAGAGCAGCGTACTAACCGCTGGACTACCGCACACACGCACAGCACACACACAGCACACACAGTACACACACACACAGTACACACACACGGTGCACACACACGCACGACACACACACACAGTACACACACACGCACAGTACACACACACACGCACGACACACACAGACACGCACGGTACACACACACACGCACAGTACACACACACGGTACACACACACACAGTACACACACACGGCACGCACGATACACACACACACGCACAGTACACACGCACGAAACACACACACACACGTTACACACACACACGCACAATACACACACACACGCACGGTACACACACGCACGGTACACACGCACACACACGGTACACACACGCACGGCACGCACACACACGCACGGTACACACACACACGCACGGTACACACACGCACAGCACACACACACACGTTACACACACACAGTACACACACACACACGGTACACACACACAGTACACACACACACGGTACACACACACGCACGACATACACGCACAGCACACACACACGCACAGTACACACGCACGGCACGCACACACTCACGCACAGTACACACACACACGCACAGTACACACACACACACGCACGATACACACACACACGCACAGTACACACACACGCACAGTACACACACACGCACAGTACACACACACACACTCACAGTACACACACACGCACGGTACACACACAAGCACAGTACACACACACGCACAGTACACACACACACGCACACACACGCACAGTACACACACACACGCACGGTACACACACGCGCACGGTACACACGCACGGTACACACGTACGCACGGTACACACACACACGCACGGTACACACACACACACGCACAGTACACACACGCACAGTACACACACACGGTACACACACACGGCACACACACACACAGTACACACACAGTACACACACACACGGTACACACACACACACACGACACGCACGGTACACACACACACACGCACAGTACACACACAGAGTACACACACACGTTACACACAGTACACACACACAGTACACACACACAGTACACACACACACACAGTACACACACGTACGCACGGCACGCCCACACTCCTTCAGTCACGTGACTAAGGTTGACGCGCTGCCCCGTCTCCCGAGGTGACCTCTTGGCTCTCTCGTCTCTCCTCGACACGTAGATTCATTTCTTACTCTTACCTAGAAACGTCATTGTCTGTCTGTCTCTGTGGACGCAACTTGCGAGGAATTGTACTCACAAACTGTGGAGTTTACGTTTCAAATAAAGTGCCCAGATACCACGCGATAAGCCCCGTGGTGAGACAGTGCTATTCGTAGTTCCAATCCGTCAACATGAAAGTAGTTAAATTAACAATTTATTACTAATCTCCATATGTATCAAAGGCAAAGTTGTGAATGTGTGCGTCTGTTCAAAATGTTTAGCGTACTTCCTGACATGCACCAAGCTTGAAATTTGCCATGTGGGTAATTTCCAGACTGTACACCGTGCAAACATTATAAAAATACACTTTTGTATATTTTTTTTGGGGGGCGCGCAATAATGGATAAGCATGAAAACACCACGATACATAGGACTTGCTTTGATTAGAATCTAGGAATTGATTGTGTACATGTTGCAATTGGTAAATGAGCATTTTGAGCACACTGCTGTTTTAATAAATGTTCATGATTCTGAGAATATAAGTGTAATTCTGAGCATCATAATGACCACATTGGAATTGTCATGAATGGGGGGTACAATGATTTTTAATAACAATAGGAATGCGGTTTTGAGCATGACTATTGATATTTCAGACTCATTTATGACAATAGATTCACGATTAAATTGCGGTTTTGTTTTGCTCATCAATCAGGACACTGTTAATGATGCGCATGCCCATAAATTGTTGAAATGACTAGAAATGCAAGTTGTGTATACTCTCCAACCCCATTCCTCTACCTACCCATTCCCTTGACAGGCTCCGTGCCCACTTAAACCCATGGCGGTGACGATTCCACCTCTCGCTGTAACAATCAAAGCACCTCCAACTTCTGAATGCAAAGGTGCTGGTTGGTGTAACGCCAAAACACATCGTCAACGCCGCTCCCAAGCCCGCCCTACGTTAAGTTACATCGTTAGGATCAACAAAATAAAAAGTTCCACAGAGGAAACTAAAATGACATTACGCAATCCCCAAAGTCGCACGCGGTAGGCTACATGACTCGGAGAACAGCGTCAGACTTCAAGACTTGCATCGCCATCATCATCATTCTTCCTCTCCACAAGTCATCGCACGTCAATATTCAACAAGCTGCACACACGTGCAAGTAACCTCTCGACCCGCCACCTGCACAGTTAACGCGATCAGACCCGGGGGTCAAATTAAAATTGTGTCGTCTTTGGTGACGTATTACAATCGGTGTAATTTTAATGTACATACAGCAACTGCTGTATGTACATCGAATTATATCATTGACAACGCGGTCCGCTTTTGCGGTATCTGCGTGCGGTCTTTTAATTATATAGATAGGTAGTCAGTTCATTAGTATGGGGTTCCTCTATAAGGAATTGTAAAATGTATTGCTTAATTATACGATTCCAGGCCGCACTTAGCTTGTAGCAGTCAGAGCAGTTAAAATGACTGTACATGTGTAGGTATAAAATAAAATAAATTTAATTAAAATAACATTTAATTTAATGTAGGTATAAAATAAATTTAAAATAAATAAATTTACTAAAAAATTTAACATAGGTATAAAATAAATGTAAATAAATGAAATTTATTAAAAATTTAATTTAACGTAGGTATAAAATAAATGTCATTTAAATAAATGTAATTTATTAAAAATTCAATTTAACGTAGGTATAAAATAAAATCAATTGAAATGTAATTTATAAAAAATTTAAATTAAACGTAGGTATAAAATGAATTTAAATAAATTAAATTTATAAAAAATTTCAATTTAACGTATGTATGAAATAAAATTTAATTTATTACAAAATTAAATTAAATTCAACGTAGGTATAACGTAAAATACATTTAATTTAAATTATAAAAAAATATTCATTTATAAAAAAAATACGTAGGTATAAAATAAGTTTCAATTAACTTAATTAAAAATGTAAATTAAATTTAACGTAGGTATAAAATAAAATGTAATTAAATTAAATCATAAATACATTCTATTTTCTACCTCCGTGACTTTACCGAAAGACGCAAAGAGTGTGGACCCACGTGACATCAAGGCTGTCCTAGTCTAGGCAAGGCCTCAGGGTGTACCGGGCCTTTCACAACAACAGCCGCAGCAGCAACAACGGTTCTCTTGAGAAAATGCTTTAAAAAATAAAGTCAACGTAGCTTACCTTGACACTCGCGAACTTTAATGATTAAAATAATTAAAACAAAACTAAACACTCACACGCACATGGGCGCGCGGCATTCAGCGTGCAGGGCATTAAAAATGGTAGCGTCCTCCCCGCGATCTGATTGGTCGCCGCGTGCCAAAGTGGGGAGGGGGGGAGGGTCAGCGATCCGATTGGTCGAGAGGCAAACCTGGGCGCGTCTCCGACGATGGTGCGCAGCAATTGGTCAACGGTTGTCCTATGCTAATTTTGGTATGCTAATTAATTTTAATCTGTATGCTAATGCAGAATATTTATCCATACTCATTAAGTTTAATGTTTATCCTAAATTAGTTAAAAATGTATGCTCGTTTAGTTAACATTCTATGATAGTATCGTTATATTTTTGTTATGCTATGATAACAGCAGTGCATAGTGGCTGTGGTGGTACCTGCTATGATTACAGCAGTACATACTGACCGTAATGGTATGTTGCACACTCGAAATGAAGGACATGGGCAAGTGCTCCAAATCGAGGAGAAGCACATTTATTGTGGTTAATCTGTAATCTTGTGAAGAACAGCACCATCACTCTGTAAAATGCACCAACACGTATGTCACACACAGCATTTCTTCCGAGTCACCATTAACCATGTGGCGGGTTTACAAGCGTGGTTAATCATTAACAGTTTTCTCTTACACCCAATTCTACTACTGATAAACCATCTTTGTCTTTGACAATCACATTTGCACGTCTTTGTTGTCGCTGCAAGTTTACTCATGCATGGGGTGACTTGGCTTCGCAGTCTCTTTGCGCCATGTGTTGGTGAGCCGTTGAACAGCTGAAAAGTGTAAAACTATTCCTTGTTACTTGTTGTTATGGCATTCATTTAAGTTGTTTAGACTGCTGTTGCTGCTGCTGCTATTATGGCACAGATAATCTAAAGCAAACAGAAGATCCAGCATCACGCTGTCACGGTTACGGTTGAAGTGCGTCCGTTGACATCATGGATGCATGTGGCAGACGTGAACTCTGAAACCACAATAATCACAGGACGTAATTTTTTCACGAAAATATTTTAGACATCTTTAAAATAAATATACACGGTGAGTTTTCTTTTCCCCTCGGAGATCCGAAGTGTAATACTATTGCAGTTGGCTTCTTGATAAAAAAAAACCCAGCCAGATGAGTCCCACGTATGCAAAAACGGTTCACAGTTTTAGTTTTGTCACACTTCACATGTCCAGGAACAGTGTTGATGATGTGGGGGGGGGGGGGGGGGCCCGCTCGCGTTGGGCTTGTGTGCCCCCCACACCGCCGATTAGCAACTCCAGTGAGGCGACTGGTGGTGTCAGTGCCGGATTAAGCTAGTGCGGGGCCTGTAGCATATGTTTATAAAGGGGCCTTAAACATTTTTTCAAACATTTTTTTACTTGCATAGTAAAGTAATTGTATTTTTTCATTCGCTATACAGCAAGTTAATACGACAAATCGCTAACCTTAAACACTCAGTTGTCGTTCATAAAAGTTGAAAGCGGTATAGTACTATAGTAATAGAGCAAGTGCAGAATCAATGAACCGGAATTGATAGCTTGAAAGGATTTAGCGCGGGGTACTTGAAAGTGCGGGGCCCGTAGCTACTACACGTGTGTAGTAGCTACTAGCTACACACGTGTAGTAGCTACTACACACGTGTAACTACTTGTGCTACAAGGAGAATCGGGCACTGGGTGGTGTTCACCCAATCTGACATTGCCCACCATTCTCTGCGAACGATTAATGATTATTGGTGCTGCATCAACAGCATGAACCCTACCCCACCAACTAAACTCCAAATATCGATACAGTGTGTTTTTAGCCCATCAGTCGATTGTCTCGCCAGACCAATATTATTTGGCAGCATTAGTTTAAGCGAGCACATCGCTTGTTTGCGTTATCCTCCAGTGTATTTAAGGCTCTGGTGACATCACATGGGCCAATTTGGCTAAAATTTCCACGTCTTTCGGGAACGGTAAAACATTTTCAAAGTAACTGTTTTTATTGCACGTGCTGACAGAGGCGTGAAATCTGAGACTCGTCAGGTGATTATTCCCGCATCATGTAATGTAACATTGAATTAACGAAACGCCCCACTTGAAGTTATTTGTTACAGAAATGCGAACCTTGAAAACAAACATTCTTAGTCTGAAAAGTGGTGAAGCAACATTACAAAACGGGGGAAAAAACAGGAACCAGACGTTGCCAAACAATAACCAGAGAATGTGACTTTAACGTTTTTTGTTGCCATGAAATGTTACGCCCTAAAATGGTTTATCCAGCAAATACAGCACTTTTGTATAAAAACCTATCCAGTAAAACGGATGTCTCAAACACGAGTCGGCATGGTTGTATTTTCAGTCGTGATTTTTACTACCAAAATGAGGCAAATATGTCAAACGAATCATTGATTACAACTTGCATTGTCCCTCTCCTCTGTCACCTTGGCCCTACATTCAACACGCATTGTTACTACTACTACATGGAGTCTCGTCTTTTAGTATTATACCGATAATCGACTGCTGTTATGCAATAACACAATCTTAAGGCGTCATTTCAAACGTTAACAACGTTTATCACGTGCGCACAAACCAAACGCTAGTGGGGTGGGAAAGTCAAGAGCATACAAATGCTGATAAAGCTTGGACAATCAACAATTTTTCTTGTGGAGGTGGGTGGATGGGTGGGCCCAACACACGGGCTTTAATAATGTTGATAGCGTTCACATGTCCTTTCGGTGAACTGCGGTTAAATCGACATTTTAGAACATGGCTCGCTTAGAAATTTGACTCTGTTCTGATAATATAATTTTTGCCATCTGTTACCATTTGCACAATTTTTTTTGGCCATGCAGCGAATGAAACTTGGCCGTTCTCGATGGGTTTTGCTCACGTCGTGCTGCGTGCTTGGATGGGATACCTTACGCGATTGATCTCACTGGAGCAGCCAGGAGCATATGTCGCAACATATAGAAATACAATTAATCATAACTTCCCGTGATCATCAACTTACAATCTGGCCTTCCGGGCTTACGTTATCAAGCACTAAAATGCTGCTGAAACGCTTTTTTTGTAACATGGAAAAAAAACGGAAATGCATTGAAATGCTATTACCCTTATTGCTTCAATAAAGTGAATGCATTTTTTTAATAGCCAATACAACATTCATTTTGCATGGGAGGACGTTGCGAACTCATTAGCACCGCGTTTGCTTCGTTCTGTCGTACACGCACAGTAGAAAAGCGACCGGGCTTACTCATTTGGAGCCAGCTGATCTTTTGCGCAGCTAATTCGTCGTTCCGTGATGAGAGGTGCCATTGTAAACTCGTGCAGACGCCGCCAGCCGTCCGTCGGGAGAGAGTGTGCACATGGTGCCACTTTCAACAGGTTGCTTGTATGTCTGAAACAGTTTAAAGACATGCCTTATGTAAAATGTATGAGAGAAAAGACGCTTTTTGCGAGCTTGCACAGCTTTACATTTTTATGCTAATTCCTTTGTCAAGGCGTTTTTTCTGTTTACCCACTCACAGCTTAAAGGAGGCGACCTGCGCTGGACTTGTTTAATGGTACAGTATGTTCATTCAATTAGTGGCATCCCAAACTCTCACGGTGGTGCTAATGTATCTTTGATTCTATTTGCGAGCTTGCACAGCTTTACATTTTATGCTAATTCCTTTGTCAAGGCGTCTTTTCTGTTCACCCACTCACAGCTTAAAGGAGGCGACCTGCGCTTGACTTTTTTTCACTCCCAACGCTGTCCTCCGGACAGGTTGGTCCCTTCACCTGATGAAGGCCACTTGTGTTGTGGTCGAAACGTCGTGATTTTTGTTATTTTATTTTTTACCTACGTGACGTTACCCAATAGAACCAAAGAGTATGGATCCTTGCAGTCACCAAAGCTTCAAATCTAGAAGAGATTAGGAGTGTTAATATGAAATTATTGCAATTTTTTTTTTAAGTCTGTGAGAAAATATGGCGATGGTGTACATTTTCTGTAAAGAGAGAAGATCGTCGTCTATCCCAAAAATATTGCCCGTAAATGTAAGTCTGTAAAGGTGAAACGCAAGTAAAACTTTCCCACTGACACACGTGCTTGGAATCGCCTGCGTGGAACAAACACCGAGACAGATATTGACATCGAGAGACAAGTAAGGTCACGCCCGAGACGATGTTGTCAGCCGAAGAGATGGAGTAACAAGATCAGCTGGTGTGCAGGCGCTACATACGGATTGTTACATCGCAAGGCCGTGAATGATTGTGGATGTTTGTGGATGACCTTCATCCCAGCAGTGGATGATGGATTGACAAACTATGTGCGGAGTTTAATTAGCCTGGGTCTGCAAGAGCGGATCAATCCCACTCTTGATTCTAATTGCTATGGCTTCCGCTACGTTCTGCCCCAGTTTTGGTGTTTTTGCAACTTCGTAGCGCCAACAAAATCATCGCCCTTGTTGCTGGAACGTGGTTGTGCACAAATAACACATTCATCAATAACTCTGCTTTTACAACGATGAAAACACGTGACTTTTCGACCGATGGTTTTTCATCTCGCGCACACTTTAAAATAAATATTGAAAAAAAATTATTTACGGATGAAAATGTACCGCAGTATAACGATTGTCAGCCCCGTCTCAATTCCAGGGCTGTATTAGTCATGGGAGTTGTTTAGACATACTTCGGTGAAAGGATGTGGCCCAGGACCAGCTAAGATATCACTTCTGATTGATGTCAGCCGTGCCTGGGAATCGAACTGATGTTTCAAGATTCAGTGCAATATACTCGTCATTAGCTCGGTTAATAGAGTGGCGTGTTTGTAAGTATACCAACACTAACCACTGCACTACCGTTGGCTATGGAAATAGCCGTTCCCAAAACATAAAGAACCGACATTGGCATGCGGTGTAAACCATTTCAGTGAATGCTGGGTTCGGTAAGACCTCGACAGCCATGAAACACATTCTGTTTTTAGATCTTAGAGGGATAAAATATAATGTAGAATAGAGCTGTGGAGATCAATAACAAAGTCGACATTTCTGCACGCTTTGGGAAGATGTTTTGTTCTGCTTTGATAGGGGGAAAAAATACAAAGTACTCATTTCAGTTTCATTTATTTTGTATAGCCCTGTGAGCCATTCGGCTCTTGAATCAGGTGCAACCTCAACAAACTAAAAACATGAACAAGAAAACATCTTAAAGTGACTTTGTGTGACTGTGCAAACAGAAAATACAAGAAAAAAACATCAAAATATTCAAGCAGCAATAGCACCGTACACCAACGCTGTGTGCAAAAATCCCAGTGGGATGCAAGTCAAACAACAGCAACCAAAAGACAACTAAGACTAAAGCCATCAGTCTAACTCCGTACTACAATAAACACAAACATGGCCAAACCAAAAAACGTTTTAGAAATCACCAAAATAAAGCCATAAAAGCAATGTATCAGTGATAATAGGATAACAGTGCAGTATATTTTATTAAATAACTATAAGACATTTCGATTTAGAGCCTTCGTGACTGCAAGGATTCATCTTCTTTGGTTCTTTCGGTAAAGTCACCACGTAGAATGAGAATAAAATAATAAATTGATCAAATAAAATAACACAATAAAATTCTCACGACGTTTCGGCCACAACACAAGCGGCCTTCATCAGGTGAAGGGACGAGACTCGCTCCAGCGCTGTTCTCCAGACAGTCTCGTCCCTTCACCTGATGAAAGCTGCTTGTGTTGTGGCCGAAACGTCGTGAGAATTTTATTGTGTTATTTTATTTGATCAATTTATTATTTTATTCTCATTCTACGTGGTGGTGACTTTACCGAAAGAACCAAAGAACTATAAGACAGCAGTTTAAGCTGCTGTCTTATAGATGATATGTTAACATATGGTATAGCATGACGATTGTATGACTTTTATTTAAATGTTCACATGCCACTCGAGCCTTTTTTATTGACCGCGTGTTTCAACGTTCACGTCACCCATCGGTTATCAGGCGCGTGGTGAGTTCACTTGACCGTGAGGTGGGGGGTTCACCTCCCACCCACCACCCCCACCGGCGGCGGGTGATGAACGGAGGCGCTGTGGTTGCTTTGCTCCCCCGGACTCCGGGTTAAGGCGGCTGCTGGGAACGATGCCGGACCGGTGGGCCCTGCTCGGGTCCGTCACCAGCAAGGAGCAGAGACGTCTCTCACTCTCACCTCTCACTCTCACCTTTAACTCTCCCCTTTAACTCTCCCCTTTAACTCTCCCCTTTAACTCTCTCACTCTCACTCTCCCCTTTAACTCTCACCTTTAACTCTCCCCTTTAACTCTCTCCTTTAACTCTCCCCTTTAACTCTCCCCTCTCACTCTCACCTTTAACTCTCCCCTTTAACTCTCTCACTATCACTCTCACCTTTAACTCTCCCCTCTCACTCTCCCCTCTCACTCTCCCCTTTAACTCTCTCACTCTCACTCTCCCCTCTCACTCTCCCCTCTCACTCTCCCCTCTCACTCTCCCCTTTAACTCTCCACTTTAACTCTTCCCTCTCACTCTCCCCTCTCACTGGACAGTGTTGAGTCTATGGTGTAGTGTTGAGTCTATGGGCAGTGCTGAGTCTATGGTGCAGTGTTGAGTCTATGGTGCAGTGATGAGTCTATGGGCAGTGCTGAGTCTATGGTGCAGTGTTGAGTCTATGGTGCAGCGATGAGTCTATGGGCAGTGCTGAGTCTATGGACAGTGTTGAGTCTATGTGCAGTGCTGAGTCTATGGACAGTGCTGAGACATCACTATGTAGTCCAGCAGATGTTCTTGCTTGGACCCGACATGTATCCATGATGTTGTGTGGATGCGCCGATGCCAGAACAGCGTGTTGGTAATTACAAGCCCATGGGCTGCACAAAAATCTAGCAGCTTCCTACCGTTGTTATTGAGCTGATCTGGCCCATGCCCTCCAATCACTCCAGACCAGGTGCCAGCATCATGACCAACTCGGGCATTGAAGTCACCCAACAAGATGACTCTATCCCGAGGGGCCACTTTAGCCAGCACCTGTGACAGGTCATAGAAGGCATCTGACTCATCGGCTTTGCCTGCATCCCTCCACGGATGTTCGTCTTCGGTGGGGGCATAAGTAACAACGACCACCACTCTTCACCTCCGGTTGATGGGAAGGCGAGCCCAAAGTAGCCTGGGGCTTACAGCTTCCTACACAGGTTTGGGTTAGAACGCCACTCCCTGTTGGTTGGCAGTCTCATGTCGTCATGGTGACGGGTAAACCGTTCATGCCATCGTCATAGTGACGGGTAAACCACTCACTCACGCCGTCGTCATGGTGACGGGTAAACCACTCACTCACTCCGTCGCCATGGTGACGGGTAAACCAGTCACTCACGTCGTCGTCATGGTGACGGGTAAACCACTCACTCACTCCGTCGTCATGGTGACGGGTAAACCGCTCATGCCATCGTCATGGTGACGGGTAAACCACTCACTCACGCCGTCGTCATGGTGACGGGTAAACCACTCACTCACTCCGTCGTCGTGGTGACGGACGGCTGAACCTAGGGGACGAGGCCCAGAACGAGTGTCTGATGGTGGCGCCATTCTGATGGCGTCGTCCCTCGACCGGGGAATCAAACCCAGGCCGGTGAGTTTGCGGCGCTCCCACTTCTTGCGTGGGTAACGACAAAGACACCACTCCACCCCCCCCCACCCCCCCGTATAGCCCCAACAGGGTGTCGGGGTAAGTGCAGTCAGCGAACAGCAGTGCCTGTGAAGGCTACCGGCACTGTGGCACACGAGGGGGTGGGTGGCCAGCACCACGCCCGGCCGCCTTTGTCTCCCCCAATTCGGATTATCGCTAACCGGGCGTTGGTGGGAATCGAACTCGGTGTCGTCACCAGGTCAGCAGCGCTGACCGCTTCGCTGATTTCCGCCAACACGCCACACGCACGCACAAACACAACAAAGATCCCCCGTGTAGCCTTAACAGACTGCAGGGGCAAGTGCTGTTAGCGAGCACCTATGAAGGCCGTCACAGCACACGAGGGGGTGGGTGGCCAGCACCACGCCCGGCCGCCTTTGTCTCCCGAGTGCACTAACCGCTACGCTACGCACACTCGCGTAGCGTAGAGGTTAGTGCAGCGTAGCGCTGACCTCTACACTACGCACAATGTGTACACTGTGTGTGTGTACACTGTGTGTAAACTATGTGTACACTGTGTGTGTGTACACTGTGTATGTGTACACTGTGTGTGTACATTGTGTGTGTGTGTGTACACTGTGTATACACTGTGTGTGTACAGTGTGGGAACACTGTGTATGTACAGTGTGTGAACACTGTGTGTGTGTATACTGTGTGTGTACACTGTGTGTGTGTACACTGTGTGTACACTGTGTGTGTGTACACTGTGTGTGTATACACTCTGTGTGTGTACACTGTGTGTGTACACTGTGTATACACTGTGTGTACACTGTGTGTGTGTACATTGTGTGTGTACACTGTGTGTGTGTACACTGTTTGTGTCCGCATTGAACCGAACCCCTGGCAAGGCCATCTACTTAATGACTAGAGAAAATTCACACGAAATGTCCTTTTCAATGGAGTCATCCAGATGTAAATTGATACAAGCTTTTAATGAAGAAATAAAATCATCTCATTCAAAACACAACACAATTCAAAGATGTTTCATTTTAAAACTTCAAAACGGAGCATGGGGTACTTGCGTGAATGCGTCCATCGTGTGCAAATGTTGTGACTTTCTTGGCCTGTAGGCCGTCAATGTGTTGGACCCTTATTGGTGCACAGCGTCTCAACAACAGCAGTGGGGTTTGCTTCAACCGATAGGTACGAACATCCAGACGTGAATCAGCGAGGTGCATTTCTAGTCCTAGTTAGACAAAATCTACGTCAACACGTAAGACAAAACTACAATTCGTGTTGTAGAGAATGTACCTCCTCCTATACGTGTAACTTTTAAGTGGTATGCCTTGTAACTGATGAAAGATCCGAGCGTGCTCCCTATTTCAAAGACAATGAGTTGCTTCAGAGGCAGACGCTTCGTGAAACACAAAAGTACCCTTTGACCTGTATCACAAGAACAACGGGTCTCACCTGAGTTCTCTGTACAGGTTACTTCCAAACACACACACACACTTTGTGCTAACATCACTTATTCAATGTGTGACCCTCAGACAAAATGTTACATGCACGCGCACAATCAGACTATGAATTACTGCAGTCACGAAAGCTTTAAATCAAAATTGAATAAATTATGTTAATGAGGCCTGCCCATACGTCGAGGGATGGGGGCGTGGGCGCTGAACCTGTCGGAATAAACTCGCGACGGCTTTAACGGATACATTATGTTAATGAGCCACCAGTCACTGGGCGTAGCTTTGCCCATATAAGGATTGCCACTGGAACGATATCGGCAGTGACCCAAGCGGAGGTGACGTCACGCTCAAGAGCGCGGTGGACGGGGGAAGGGTGAATACCTTGGTGACAGAGATGTCACTGGCGAGGTACACCTCCCCCTGGCGTTTCACGCCGATGAGGTAATGCTGAGTGGTGACGTCACAGAGTTGGAGTTTAAGTTTATTTAGATTAATTTTCCATTGCTCCCTCCCTTGCGTATGTGAGCTCAGCAACAATGTGGACATACACTGTGTATACACTGTGTGCGTGTGTACACTGTGTGTGTACACTGTGTCACTGTGTGTCGCTGTGTCACTGAGTACCTGGTGCGGTGTGTAAATATCGCCACTAGGGAGACAAAGGCGGTCGGGCGTGGTGCTGGCCACCCACCCCCTCGTGTACCGTTCCGGCCTTCATAGGTGCTCGCTAACAGCACTTGCCCCTACAGTCTGTTAAGGCTACACGGGGGATCTTTGTCTTTGTGTGTCACTGTGCCTGGCACAAGCGTCGTGGTGACGTCACCGTCACTTAGTGGCGAATGGCGGTTGTTGTTGTGTCACTGTGTCACTGTGTGTGTGTCACTGTGTGTGTATATACACTGTGTGTGTACCCTGTGTGTGTACAATGTGTGTGTACACTGTGTGTGTACTCTGTGTGTGTGTGCACTGTGTGTGTGCACTGTGTGTGTACCCTGTGTGTGTGTACACTGTGCGTGTGTACACTGTGTGTCACTGTGTGTGTGTACATTGTGTATACACTGTGTGTACAGTGTGTCTACACTCTGTGTGCACACAGAGGGTACACTGTGTGTGCACTGTGTGTACATTGTGTACACTGTGTGTGCACACTGTGTGTACACTGTGTGTGTGTACACTGTGTGTGTACACTGTGTGTGTACATTGTGTGTGTACACTGTGTGTGTGTACACTGTGTGTGTCCGAACCCCCGGCAAGGCCATCTACTTAATGACGAGAGAAAATTCACACGAAATGTCCTTTTCAATGAAGTCTTCCAGATGTAAATTGATACAAGCTTTTAATGAGGAAATAAAATCATCTCATTCAAAACACAACACAATTCAAAGATGTTTCCTTTTAAAACTTCAAAACGGAGCATGGGGTACTTGCGTGAATGCGTCCTTCGTGTGCAAATGTTGTGACTTTCCTGGCCTAAAGGCCGTCACTGTGTTGGACCATTATTGGTGCACAGCGTCTCAACAACAGCAGTGGGGTTTGCTTCAACCGATGGTTACGAACATCCAGACGTGAATCAGCAAGGAGCATTTCTAGTCCCAGTTAGACAAAATCTACGTCAACACGTAAGACAAAACTACAATTCGTGTTGTAGAGAATGTACCTCCTCCTATACGTGTAACTTTCAAGCGGTATGCCTTGTAACTGATGAATGATCCGAGCGTGCTCCCTATTTCAAAGACAATGAGTTGCTCGAGAGGCAGACGCTTCGTGAAACACAAAAGTACCCTTTGACCTGTATCACAAGAACAACGGGTCTCACCCGAGTTCTCTGTACAAGTTACTTCCAAAACACACACACACACTTTGTCCTAACTTCACTTATTCAATGTTTGACCCTCAGACAAAATGTTACATTTACGCGCACAATCAGACAAGTATTCATTCTAAATAATTGACGGGCATATTAACAACATTGAATTACTGCAGCGAAATTGACTGCATCACGTTACATCGTATTAACAAGAAGTTATTTTACAAATACGCACCGTCTGCTTAACCGTGTATGTACACCGTACTATTGTTGCGTCATTCAAAACGAGTGGGCCGTTGCATGCTGGCGTCTGGGTCAAAATGTAGCAAATTTAAAACATTACGCAACAAATAATAGATCACGGCGTTTCGATGGCAACACAAGCAATCGTCATCAGGTGGGACAAGCACAGCAGCAAGAAGAAGAAACTGCTGGAGTAGGCGCCTACTACTTCAGCAGTTTCTCTTGCTGTGGTTGTCCCACCTGATGACGATTGCTTGTGTTGTGATCTAAACGCCGTGATCTGTTATGTTTCTACCCACGTGGTGACTTTACCGAAATAACTCAAGAGTGTGGATTCCTGCAGTCACGACAGCTTCGAATCAAGATTACCTACAAACAACACAACTGAGATGACGCATCAATCATCGCCCCCTACTGACAGGCTCTTGTCCACATGCAGGCCGGTGCAGGGCCACCACCTTGTACCACACAGGGGCAGCTGCTACTTGGGGATGCTCTTCGAGTGTTTCAGACGAGGTACGACACGAAACTTTGAGTTGCTGAGGCGATAAAGCAAGCACCGTGTAAATGCAATTGTTATAACATAGTGAATGCTTGGGGGCTTATTGGCTCTTGCTCCTGGTTAGAGATCTCCCCAACCCACAGGCCCACAAAGTGTTCAACTTCACATTCTTGTCATTAAAGGCCTGTGACAAAAGTGCATCTATTGGAGCAACATCGTCTCTGGCTTACACATCTACCGGGTCTCCACTTGACTTTGTATTGTCTAGGAGCAAGTCCACCCACACCTCCACTTCCACAAACTGCTGGGAGTTGCCTCACTCTGACTCACAGTCAGAATTCGTCTCCTGCTTCACGATGTGAAGGTCCCATTTTGGAGTTGAATCTTCATCTTCACATTTTACCTTCACTTCTTCGCTCATCACTTCTTCACATTTCACCTTCACCTCTTCACATTTCACCTTTATACCTTTAAAAGTGGTCAAGCTGGTATTTTATTCTGGTTCTTGTTTCATGAGGGATGGGCTCATTGCGGCACTTTGACTTTCACAAGCTGATTTCAGACTCCGACTCCGCTCCTTGTGATGCTTTTGTGTTCTCTGGTGTACTTGAAGATTTGATGAATCTGAAAATGCCTTCCCACACACACTGCATTTGAAGGGTTTCTCTCCCGTGTGTGTTCTCTGGTGTTTTACAAGAGCAGATGAACGTGCAAATGCCTTAACGCACACACTGCACTTGAAGGGTTTCTCTCCCGTGTGTGTTCTCTGATGTACTTGAAGATGTGGTGACTGTGTAAACACCATCCCGCACACAGTGCACATGAAGGGTTTCTATCCCGTGTGTGTTCTCTGGTGTGTTACAAGATTACATGACTGTGTAAACGCCATCCCGCACATCGTGCACCTGAAGGGTTTCTCTCCTGTGTGTGTTCTCTGGTGTTTTTTAAGAGTAGATAAATCTGAAAATGCCTTCCCACACACACTGCACCTGAAGGGTTTCTCTCCCGTGTGTGTTCTCTGGTGGTTCTGAAAAACTGATGGCCATGCAAATGCCTTGTTACACACAGTGCACTTGAAGAGTTTCTCTCCTGTGTGAGTTCTCTGGTGCCGTGTCAAATTTCCAGTCCGGTCCGTGCTGTATGCACGCTGGTCGCATTGTTGACTTGTCGTACCGAGCTGCGCTGAGTGCCTTTGCTCCATCAGACCAATTCTGCAGAGGAAGCGTCAGCTGCAGACATAAAAAAATAATATCCACACCATCTACACGTCAGGCACAGAGGAATACACACGTGACTTACACGTCTATACTTATTAATATATTCATGATGTAGTGAAAAAGTTTTCCAAATGAATCAGATTTGATGAATCTGCAAATGCCTTCCAGCACAGAGTGCACCTGAAGGGTTTCTCTCCACGGGCTGCTATGGCACACAATGAGAGGGAAAATGTCATTAATATGCCTGGAAGCCCTCATATCTTCCAGATGAATGTTAACTCAAAACTCTAAGCACACAATTTCGGCTGTCTGACTACAAAAGGAATATTTATGAAAGCTAAATTCAGCTGACATAGCAAAGGGTGTTGAAAACAATACTATTTGTGTTATGCAGAAATGCATAAATTAACGTTCAATCGCAACTTAGAGGTGTGAATCCAGGCTCGGATGTCCTTGAATGCTGGGATGAACAGTTCTGACTTCAGCTGCATGTGTGTGGTGTGTTCACCTCCTGTTTCCATTCTTATAAAGAGTTCCAGATGAAAACAAAAATAAACAATGTTTTTGATACAACCTCCGTGTTCAACAGAGTTAATAGACGTTACTGCAAACACAAACTTGACACTGTCACACACTGCCATGAGTAAACAGGTGGTGGTGTGACCAGAACAATGCCTGGCCACCTTCATCTGCTCAGCATTAATTCTTCCTCACTCCACCAAGTAATGAATCGAGGATCAATCAACATAGCCGAGGCTATCCGTGTCTCTGTCTCTCTCCCCGTGGTGAAGGTGTTCCCCTCCACACATTCAGAGTCAACAGCAGCACGAGCTTAGCGTCTTTGACCGATAGATACATTGACGCACGTATTGTTGGTTCTTTCAGAAAAGTCACATAGATAGAAAATAAAAATAACAGATTAAATTTAATAAGATAAAGACCACTTGTGTTGCGATCGAAACGTCGTGGGTTTTTTGCTTTATTTAAAAAAGATATTTTTCATTTAATTTGATTGCTATTTTTATTTTATTTCATATCTACGTGACTTTACCGAAATAACCAAGAAAATTCATTCCTGCAGTCACCAAAGTTTAAAGTCAAAACATTCACACACGTTGACAAAGCCTCACCTTGTGTTGTTGTGGGCAGGTCGCTTCTGATAACAAGAGCGGTATAGCAGCTCAAGCGGGCTTGGCCTGGTGAAAACAAAAGAAAATAAAAACTGCGTGAATATTGACAATAAAACAAAGTTACAAAGTGGCGAGCCGGGTGAAGACAAATTAAACTTAAGCGAGATAATTAAAGTGAATGCAATCAGGCGAGGGCAGGAGGCAAGGCCCCGCGTGGCTAGGCCCTGCGTTGTAAGGTTCCAACCTGGACATCGATTCCCATGCTCGTTGCTACTCAATTGACATCCCTACAAGAGAGAGAGGCTCTACCTTGGTAAACAACAACAACAACAACCACCACCACCACAACCACCACCACAACGATGAGAATTTCTCACCTCGGATTTCAGTGCAAGCGCGCACACGGCAGCTTCCTGTTGCCTCGCGACAGCAGGTAGTATGACGTCACTTCCCTCCCACAAGCGGCTCTGTAACTGAATAAATTATGTTAATGTTACCGGACCATACGTCGAGGGATGGGGGCGTGGGCGCTGAACCCGTCGCAATATTATCGCGACGGCTTTAACGGACACATTATGTTAATGAGCCACCAATCACTAGACGTAGCTTTGCCCAAATAAGGATTGCCACTGGAACGATATCGGCAGTGACCCTGGCGGAGGTGACGTCACGCTCAAGAGCGCGGTGGACAGGGGAGGGGTGAATACCTTGGTGACATGACGTCACTAGCGAGGTACACCTCCACCTGGCGTTTCACGCCGATGAGGTAATGCAGAGTGGTGACGTCACAGAGTTGGAGTTTAAGTTGATTTAGATTCATTTTCCATTGCTCCCTCCCTTGGGTGTGTGAGCTCAGCAACAACGTGGACATTATTGTGTGTACACTGTGTGTGTGTACACTGTGTGTGTGTACACTCTGTGTGTGTACACTATGTGTATACACTGTCACTGTGTGTCGCTGTGTGTCACTGTGTGTCACTGTGTGCGTGTCACTGTGTGTCACTGTGTGTGTGTCACTATGTGTCACTGTGTGTGTGTCACTATGTCACTGTGTGTCACTGTGTGTGTGTCACTGTCACTGTGTGTACACTGTGTGTATACACTGTGTGTACCCTGTGTGTGTTCACTGTGTATACACTATGTACACCGTGTGTACACTGTGTGTGTGTACACTGTGTATACCCTGTGTGTGTGTACACTGTGTATACCCTGTGTGTGTACACTGTGTGTGTGTACACTGTGTATACACTGTGTATACACTGTGTGTGTGTACACTGTGTGTGTACACTGTGTGTGTACAGTGTATGTGTACACTGTGTGTACACTGTGTATAAACTCTGTGCCACTGCGTGTGTGTACACTGTGTGTGTGTATATATACACTGTGTGTGTACCCTGTGTGTGTACCCTGTGTGTATACACTGTATGTACACTGTGTGTACACTGTGTGTGTACACTGTGTATACCCTGTGTGTGTACAGTGTATACACTGTGTGTGTACACTGTGTATGTGTGTACACTATGTATATACACTGTGTGTGTACACTGTGTGTGTACACTATGTGTATACACTGTGTGTGTACACTGTGTGTGTGTACACTGTGTGTATAAACTGTGTGTCCACTGTGTGTGTACACTGTGAATACACTGTGTGTGTACATTGTGTGTGTACACTGTGTGTGTACACTGTGTGTGTGTACACTGTGTGTGTGTACACTGTGTGTGTACATTGTGTGTACATTGTGTGTACACTGTGTCGCTGTGTGTGTCGCTGTGTGTGTCACTGTGTCACTGTGTGTGTGTCACTGTGCCTGGCACAAGCGTCGTGGTGACGTCACCACCACTTAGTTGCGAATGGCGATTGTTGTTGTGTCACTGTGCGTCTGTCACTGTGTGTGTGTCAGTGTGTGTACACTGTGTGTACACTGTGTGTGTATGTGTACACTATGTGCATACACTGTGTGTGTACACTGTGTGTGTACACTGTGTGTGTGTACACTATGTGTATACACTGTGTGTGTACACTGTGTGTACAGTGTGTGTGTGTAAACTGTGTATACACTGTGTGTGTACACTGTGTGTGTGTACACTGTGTACATTGTGTGTGTACAGTTTGTGTATACTGTGTGTGCACAGTGTGTGTGTACACTGTGTGTATACACTGTGTGTGTACAGTGTGTGTGTACACTGTTTGTGTGTACACTGTGTGTACACTGTTTGTGTATGTACACTGTGTGTGTACACTGTGTCTACACTGTGTGTACACTGTGTATATACTGTGTGTGTGTACACTGTGTGTGTGTACACTGTGTGTATACACTGTGTGTACACTGTGTATAAACTGTGTGTGTGTATACACTGTGTGTGTGTACACTGTTTGTGTCCACATTGAACCGAACCCCCGGCAAGGCGATCTACTTAATGACGAGAGAAAATTCACACGAAATGTCCCTTTCAATGAAGTCTTCCAGATGTAAATTGATACAAGCTTTTAATGAAGAAATAAAATCATCTAATTCAAAACACAACACAATTTAAAGATGTTTCATTTTAAAACTTCAAAACGGACATGGGGTACTTGTGTGAATGCGTCCTTCGTGTGCAAATGTTGTAACTTTCCTGGCCTGAAGGCCGTCAATGTGTTGGACCCTTATTGGTGCACAGCGTCTCAACAACAGCAGTGGGGTTTGCTTCAAGCGATAGGTAACGAACATCCAGACGTCAATCAGCAAGGAGCATTCATAGTCTTAGACAAAATCTACGTCAACACGTAAGACAAAACTACAATTCGTGTTGTAGAGAATGTATCTCCTCCTATACGTTTAACTTTCAAGTGGTATGCCTTGTAACTGATGAATGATCCGAGCGTGCTCCCTATTTCAAAGACAATGAGTTGCTCCAGAGGCAGACGCTTCGTGAACCACAAAAGTACCCTTTGACCTGTATCACAAGAACAACGGGTCTCACCCGAGTTCTCTGTACAGGTTACTTCCGAAACACACACACACTTTGTCTTAACATCACTTATTCAATATTTGACCCTCAGACAAAATGTTACATGCACGCGCACAATCAGACAAGCATTCATTCTAAATCCTTGACGGGCATATTAACAACATTGAATTACTGCAGCGAAATTGACTGCATCACATAACATCGTATTAATAAGAAGTTATTTTACAAATACGCACCGTCTGCTTAACAGTGTATGTACATTTTGATTTAAAGCTTTCGTGACTGCAGTAATTCATATTCTTAGTTTTTTCGGTAAAGTCACGTTGAAGAGAAACAACAAAATAACAAAATATATATAAAACAATAAAAAAAATTCTCACGACGTTTCGACCATAACTCAAACGGTCATCATCAGGTGTGTCGGTTTGCATAAATTTATTTTGAAAACGGCATATTTATTTATATATATAAAAATAACGTTTGCGTCACGCGCAACGATGGCAGTTTGCCAGGACTAGTCCATCTATTTTTTGAAAAGAGGAGGGGGGAGACGAAATTTGTTTTTATGTATGCTGTCTGAAAGGCACTGTAAGCGTGAACAATCAATCAAGAACTGAAATGATTTATCAAATCTTTCCAATGATTGCTAAGATAGAATCCATCTTCTCGGTTGAAATTGTCTCTGTGTTTGTATATGTGGATAGCCTCATGAACGAATCTCTCATGGAAGCCAGATGGCTTACAAAGAACCTCCGTCTTGGAAAAGTCAATGGCATGTGAGCCTACTGAATTAGAACAATGATCTGCTACGGCCGAGGTGTTGGTCCTACCGTGTTTAAGGTCTGCTTTATGTTCACGAATGCGGTCCGAGATATGGCGTTTGGTTTCTCCAATGTAACTACTACCACAGAGGCAACTTAGTTTGTAGACACCAGGGTATTGTATGTCCGGAATCACATCTTTTACAGACGGAACCAGATCACGGATTTTATGTAATGTGTTGAAACGGACCTGGATCTTGTGTTTATTCAAGATTTTGGAGATCTTTTTTGTGATCCCAGCAATGTAGGGTAAAGTGATGGTTTTGAAAGGCTCCTCAAGAGGGTTCTTCTTCATGGTTTGAGTGATAGCTTTGCGGATTGTATAGTCGGAGTAACCATTAGCCCTAAGAGCTTGGTGTACGTGCTTGAGTTCACTGCTTATGTGTTCCTGGTCGGATATGCATTGGGCTCTATGATACAGAGTCTTGATGAGAGAATTCTTCTGTGATGGATGGTGGTGGGAATCCGGTTTCAGATAAGCATCCGTATGGGTAGCTTTCCTGTAGACAGAGTGGCTCATTGAACCATCAGGTCTCTTTTTAATTAGGACATCCAAAAAAGGTATCATGCCATCTATTTCGACTTCCATGGTAAATCTGATGGCTGGGTGTATGGAATTGATGTGGTCGAAGAATTTGTCTAGAGCAGGCCGGCCATGTGGCCAGATGACAAAAGTGTCATCCACGTATCTCTTCCATAAGGTTGGGCGCAGAGTGGCAGTCTGGATGGCGTCAGTCTCAAATTTCTCCATGAAAATGTTAGCTATAACTGGAGAAAGGGGGGAGCCCATTGGGGTGCCCTCAGTTTGTTTGTAGAAAGTTCCATTCCAAGTGAAGTATGTATTGGTTAAACAGTGTCTCACCAGGGGGGGTACCTCAGTGTTTAGTCCTTGATGAACCAAGTCTTCAATGATTGCAATGGTGTCAGGTACAGGAACCTTGGTGAATAAGGAAACTACATCAAAACTGACAAGCAGGTCGTCTGGGGACAGGGAAATACCCTTGATTGTTGATACCAGGTGAGTAGAATTTTGTACCGCAGAGGTACAAAATAAATAAATATGCCGTTTTCAAAATAAATTTATGCAAACCGACACACCTGATGATGACCGTTTGAGTTATGGTCGAAACGTCGTGAGAATTTTTTATTGTTTTATATATATTTTGTTATTTTGTTGTTTCTCTTCAACGTGACTTTACCGAAAAAACTAAGAATATAGTGTATGTACACCGTACTAATGTTGCGTCATTCAAAACGAGTAGGCCGTTGCATGCTGGCGTCTGGGTCAAAATGTAGCAAATTCTAAACATTACGCTACAAATAATAGATCACGGCGTTTCGATGGCAACACAAGCAATCGTCATCAGGTGGGACAAGCACAGCAGCAATAAGAGGAAACTGCTGGAGTAGGCGCCTACTACTTCAGCAGTTTCTTTTGCTGTGGGTGTCCCACCTGATGATGATTGCTTGTGTTGTGATCTAAACGCCGTGATCTGTTATGTTTCTACCCACGTGGTGACTTTACCGAAAGAACTCAAGAGTGTGGATTCCTGCAGTCACGAAAGCTTCGAATCAAGATTACCTACAAACTACACAACTGAGATGACGCATCAATCATCGCCCCCTACTGACAGGCTCTTGTCCACATGCAGGCCGGTGCAGGGCCACCACCTTGTGCCACACAGGGGCAGCTGCAACTTGGGGATGCTCTTCGAGTGTTTCAGACGAGGTACGACACAAAACTCCGAGTTGCTGAGGCGGTTAAGCAAGCACCGTGTAAATGCAATTATGATAACATAGTGAATGCTTGGGGGCATATTGTCTCTCGCTCCTGGTTAAAGATCTACCCAACCCACAGGTCCACAAAGACTGGCCGCCCTTACTCTGCAGGTTGAACCTAAAAATTGAGTGTCCAACTTCACGTTCTTGTCATTAAAGGCCTGTGACAAAGGTGCATCTATTGGAGCAACATTATATCAAGCTTACACATCTACCGGGTCTTCACTTGACTTTGTATTGTCTAGGAGGAAGTCCACCCACACCTCCACTTCCACAAACTGCTGGGAGTTGCCTCGCTCTGCCTCACAGTGAGAATTCTCCTCCTGCTTCACGTTGCCTCCATCGATGTGAAGGTCCCATTTTGGAGTTGAATCATCTTCACAATTTACCTTCACTCCTTCGCTCTTCACCATCACCTCTTCACATTTCGCCTTCACCTCTTCATATTTCACCTCGATAACTTTAAAAGTGTCTAAGCTGGGATTTTCTTCTGGTTCTTGTTTCATGAGGGATGGGCTCATGGTGGCACTTTGACTTTCACAAGCTGATTTCAGACTCCACTCCTTGTGGATCTTCTGATGCTTCTGTGTTCTCTGGTGTACTTGAAGATTTGATGAATGTGCAAATGCCTTCCCGCACACACTGCACTTGAAGGGTTTCACTCCCGTGTGTGTTCTCCGGTGTGATTTAAGACCAGATGACTCTGAAAATGCCTTCCCACACACACTGCACTGGAAGGGTTTCTCTCCCGTGTGTGTTCTCCGGTGTGATTTAAGAGCAGATGACTGTGAAAATGCCTTCCCACACACACTGCACTTGAAGGGTTTCTCTCCCGTGTGTGTTCTGTGGTGTTTTTTAAGAGTAGATGAATCTGAAAATGTCTTCCCACACACAGTGCACCTGAAGGCTTTCTCTCCCGTGTGTGTTCTCTGGTGTGTTTTAAGAGCGGATGAATCAGAAAATGTCTTCCCACACACACTGCACAAGAAGGATTTCTCTCCCGTGTGTGTTCTCTGGTGTGTTTTAAGAGCAAATGACTGTGAAAATGCCTTCACACACACACTGCACTTGAAGGGTTTCTCTCCAGTGTGTGTTCTCTGGTGTTTTTTAAGAGTAGATAAATCTGAAAATTTCTTCCCACACACAGGGCACTTGAAGGGTTTCTCTCCCGTGTGTGTTCTCTGGTGTGTTTTAAGAGCAAATGACTGTGAAAATGCCTTCACACACACACTGCACTTGAAGGGTTTCTCTCCCGTGTGTGTTCTCTGGTGTTTTTTAAGAGTAGATAAATCTGAAAATTTCTTCCCACACACAGTGCACTTGAAGGGTTTCTCTCCCGTGTGTGTTCTCTGGTGTGTTTTAAGAGCAAATGAATCTGAAAATGTCTTCACACACATACTGCACTTGAAGGGTTTCTCTCCCGTGTGTGTTCTCTGGTGTTTTTTAAGACTCGATGAATCTGAAAATGCCTTGTCACACACAGTGCACTTGAAGGGTTTCTCTCCTGTACGAGTTCTCTGGTGCTGTGTCAAATTTCCAGTCCGATCCGTGCCGTATGCACGCTGGTCGCATTGTTGACTTGTCGTACCGAGCTGCGCTGAGTGCATTTGCTCCATCAGACCAGCGTCAGCTGCAGACAGAAAATAAGAATATCCACACCATCTACACGTCAGTATCGAGGCACAGAGGAATGAATATATACAGTCACATGTGCCTTACACGTCTATACTTATTCATATATTCACGACTAGCTGTACTACCCGGCTTCGCCTGGGACTTGGATCCACCACGTTCGGCCGCCTTTGTCTCCCCAGTGGCGATGTTCACACCACAACAGTTACTCGTTTGAGGCTGAGTCGACCTAGGGGAGGCCCAGAAGCGGTTCAAATAATCGTCGCCGGTGGTGGCCGTGAGCGGGAATCGAACTCGGGTCGCCGGGTTCATAGCGCGGCGTAGCGCTAACCGCTACACTACAATGCGTTACGCTTCCACACACACACAGACACACACAGACACACACACACACAGACACACACACAGACACACACACAGACACACACACACAGACACATACACAGACACAAACACACAGGCACAAACACACAGACACACACACACAGACACACACACACAGACACACACACACAGACACACACACAGACACACACACAGACAACGCTAACGGCTACACTACAATGCGTTACGCTTACACGTGCGCGGGTCACGTGACAGATTTGACGGCACAGCTCACTTGCCGTGCAAAAAATCTATACATTATTGAGCTCCCCTCCCCCCCCCTAAAAACAACACAAAAGTGTATTTGCATAATGTGTGTACGGTGTACAGTCTGGAAAGTACCCACATGGCAAATTTACAGTTTGTTGCATGTCGGGAAGTACGCTAAACATTGTGAACAGACAACACACACAATCACAACTTTGCCTTTTATATATATTTGGAGATGCAGTGAAAAACTTTCACAAAATTCATCACGCGGTTTTAGTTTTTTGATTTTCAGTTTTATTTATTTTAGTATAGTCCTGTGAGCCATTCGGCTCTTGAATCGGGTGCAACCACAACAAGCAACAAAACAAAAACACGACCAAGAAAAACATCTTACAGTGACTATGTGTGACTGTGCAAACAGCACTGTCATGGCACGCAATGAGAGGGCAAATGTCATAAATATTCCTGTAAGCCCTCGCATCTTCAACATTAATGTTGCCATAGAAACGTTGTGGGGTGTTTTGCTTCATTTAAACAAATAAAATTTATTATGTTATTTTAATTGTATTTTCTATCTACGTGACTTTACCGAAAGAACCAAGAATATTAATTCCTGCAGTCACCAAAGTTAAGTCAAAACATTCACACACGTTGACAAAGCCTCACCTTGTGTTGTTGTGGGCAGGTCGCTTCTGATAAGAGCGGTATAGCAGCTCAAGCGGGCTTGGCCTGGTGAAAAAAATAAAAACTGCGTGAATATTTACAATAAAACAAAGTTACAAAGTGGCGAGCCGGGTGAAGACAAATTAAACTTAAGCGAGATAATTAAAGTGAACGCAATCAGGCGAGGGCAGGAGGCAAGGCCCCGCGTGGCTAGGCCCCGCGTTGTAAAGTTCCAACCTGGACATCGATTCCCATGCTCGCTGCTACTCAACTGACATCCCTACGAGAGAGAGCGAGGCTCTACCTTGGTAAACAACAAGAACAACCACCACAACCACCACCACAACGACCACCATCACAACAACCACAATCGCAATGAGAAGTTCTCACCTCGGATTTCAGTGCAGTTACATCGTGACGTCACGCGGCAGCAGGTGACATGACGTCACATCCGGGGAACGATACATGCTCCTCCAACAATGAGCGGCTCCGTAACTAAATAGAGAATAAATAAATTATGTTAATGGTACTCGTCCCATGTGTCGTGGGCAATGAACTCGTCGGCTTTAACGAATAAATTATGTTAATGAGTTGCCGTCACTGGGCGTAGCTTTGCCCAAATAAGGATTGGCACTGGAACGCAATCGGCAGTGACACAAGCGGAGGTGACGTCACGCTCAAGAGCGCGGTGTATTACCTTGGTGACATGACGTCCCGAGCAAGGTACACCTCCCCCTGGCGTTTCACGCCGATGAAGTAATGCTGAGTGGTGACGTCACAGAGCGGGATTGGAGTTTAAGTTGATTTAGATTCATTTTCATTTCTCCCTCCCTTGGGTGCGTGGGCGCAGCTACAACAACAACGTGGACATTATTGTGTGTACACTGTGTGTGTGTACACTATGTGTGTGTACAATGTGTGTGTGTACACTGTGTGTGTGTGTACACTGTGTGTGTATACTGTGTGTATATACTGTGTGTGTGTACACTGTGTGAGCACAGTGTGCACACTGTGTGTGTACACTGTGGGTGTACACTGTGTGTGTGTACACAATGCGTGTGTGTACACTGTGTGTGTACACTCTGTGTGTGTACACTGTGTGTTTACACTGTGTGTTTACTCTGTGTGTTTACACTGTGTGTGTACACTCTGTGTTTACACTGTGTGTGTGTGTACACTCTGTGTGTGTTTATACTGTGTGTGTTTACACTGTGTGTGTGTACACTGTGTGTGTACACTGTGTGTGTACACTCTTTACACTGTGTGTGTGTACACTGTCTGTGTACAGTGTGTGTGTGTGTACACTGTGTGTGTGTACACTGTGTGTGTGTACACTGTGTGTGTACACTCTGTGTGTGTACAATCTGTGTGTGTGTACACTGTGTGTGTGTACACTGTGTCTGTGTACACTGTGTGTGTACACTGTGTGTGTGTACACTGTGTGTGTGTACACTGTGTGTATGTGTGTACATTGTGTGTGTGTGTACACTGTGTGTGTACACTGTGTGTGTACAATCTGTGTGTGTGTTTACACTGTGTGTGTGTACAATGTGTGTGTGTACACTGTGTGTGTTTACACTGTGTCTGTGTGTACACACACAGACACAACCTCTACCGTCAGCAGTGGATGGGTGTAGCGAGGTGCAATGCCACCCCCCCCCCCCCACTATCTCTGTGATTAAAACACACAAACACCACTAGCCTATAATAATAAAGTGACCAAAAAGGACAAAGAGTACGTTTGACCTGTCAACTGATATAAATTCCACATTTATATGGCGTAGCCCAGTCTCTCCATTGGATGACTCCTTTTAACCTCACACAGAGTAGTACTGAATTTATTGAGCTCTGATGCCCAAACTGTATTTTGAAATTGCAACCTTTAAAACTGCGAGACAAACGTTTTAACCACATCACTTTCCAGCCAGAAATCTCTGCCCAAGTTGGAGCACTCTACCAATGAATCCAGTCATCTGAAATTAACGTTATTGTAACATGCATTCGGAATTCCTTTGGTCGCCCAAATGAGCCTCCGCACCTTGGCATGGATAGCGAGTCCTGCACTCACGTCAGAAGCAATAACGTCCAGCTATTTTATTTCAGCATGGCAGATTTTAAGCCATGTTGACTTGGAATAAACCTCCCCAGGTACTTGGTCCGATTGAAACTGTAAAAATAAAATTGTACCCTTAGGGGTTAGCCTGAATTGAACCCATGAGATCGGATCCAAGCGTAATGCATCAAAGCAGCACTCCCATCTCACTGGGTTTGTACAAAATATCTGTGCTATACACCATACTACTTTACAGTAATATACTACTATACTTTAGCTGGAATGTAGCATGTTTATGGTAGAGTGGATTATTTGTAAATTTTGATTGAAAATCCGAAGTGTCTTCAGTTATAAGACTCCGTCATTCTTCAAGCTGCATACCAATGTTGAACAAACATTTACATTTTTTATATTGCTAAAGGACATTTGCAGATGATACATTATTAATGTTTGAGACATGCCAATGCACGTGAATGTTTTTTCAATAAAACATATCAAAACTATACAGTTGCAATGATATTAAAATTTAATCCAAGCAACATTACCATTTTCCCTGCTCCTTCAGTTTGTGCTCAATACTTTAACGTGTACAGGGCCATGGCGGTGTGGGGGCCGACGTCCACCCCACCGCCCTCGCTAGGCAGGTGGGGCGCGACGTCCGCCCCTTCCGCCGCCTCCTCCACCGCGTCGGTCGGCTCCCGCCGGGCCCCCGCCGACCGAGCGATCGGGCCCCCCGCGCTAGCGCCCTCTCCGAGGGACAGACTCGTGCTGCTGGCTCACGGCCGCACGGAGTAAACCCACGCACCCCCGCGCGCACCGCGGCTATCGCTAACGCAGCGGACAGCGACATGCTAGCGCCTACACCGGGGAGCGATTACCTCCACGAGCATCCACGCGCACCGCAGCCGTCGTTAACACGGGGCCCGAACGGTCTCGCACCTGCGGGCGATGATCTCAACGCGCGAGCTCCGGCCGCGGCTCCGCCCTCGCTCTCGCCGCGCATCCGCCCACGGAGCCGCTCCGCACGGGAATCACACGCGCACCACACCGATGCTCTCTGCTAACTTTTATTCGTGGCGCAAACCCCGCACCGCCCGGAGGGAATATTCTACGAGCGGAGCCTAGGCCTACCGCTACCCAAGTCCGCAAATGCTCGCAGGCCCCATCACGTACCTCGCGGCCGTGCTCACGGCGTCTCGCGGACGCCGTGAGAGTCGGAGGGACGAAGACGAAAGGGAACTTTGCCTATCGCCGCCTCGTAGCGGCGCTCGCCGGCGTCGCAGATGCCGCGAGCGGCTCGAGAAGGCGGGGAGCGTCGCGCGCGACTCGTCGCCGCCGACCCGTCGAACCTTCGCGCGCCCAAACAATTTGAAGCCAACTCAGGGGCGCCGCAATGTGACTCGCTCTGCGAGGGTCGGCCATTCTCCTGGCACCGGGAAACCGCGGGACTTTCATCCCAGAGACCCTTCGGATGAAAACCCGTCGTGACGGGCAATCCCCCGCCAGGACGCTACGTGCGCGCGCTGCAGGTGCGTGCTCGGTGTGGGGGGCCACGGGGGAGTCGAGGCGATGGCGGAGTTGCTCCGAGACCGTGGCACCACAACGGATCGGGAATTGCGTTGAAATCCGGCTCACGCAAAAGCACAAAAGGGGCGACCCAACGGGACCTGAAATCAAATCGATTCGCCGAGTCGACAAATGTGCACATTGCCCCGGGGATGGCAACTGACAGTCGAGTATGGAAAATCGTGATGTGAACAGATTCTGTTTATGTGCGACACAACTTCACGCCACATGGTCGCACGGGGAAAGACGGTGGCATAAGTAAATACAAAAACGAACCAGTAAACCATTGGTGATTGAATTTAGATTTAAAGCTTTCGTGACTGCAGGGATTCATATTCTTGGTTCTTTCGGTAAAGTCACATATAAGGAAAACAATAAAATAATAAAAATATAAAACAATAAAATTCTCACGACGTTTCGACTGCAACACAAGCAATCATCATCAGGTGTGAAAACCACAGCAAGAAAATTTGAAAAAAAATTGGTAATGGATCAAAGCTATGAAGGTGATGATCCAGGAAAATTATATTATGATGCTGTGGGAAAAGGTAATAAGTTACTCTAAAGTGCCTGGCCATGGAAACGTTGGTAATGATTAGGAAAAAGTCTTAAATATGTTGACGTGTAAATCAGCAAATCAAATTAAATCCACAGAGGAGGGAAAGAAGGATCCCAAGCATGCGACACTCAGAACCAAAAGTGGCAGAGACTCGGCCGAGAGAGTGGAGAGAGAGGAAGAGACTTTTCAGGACTTTATTTCCACTAAAAAATGTACAAAAAAACATTACAGGAAAAAAACACCTAAATTGAAAATCAATAAAACATCAAACTCTTAACAGCGGTATGTGCATGAAATACAAATGGCACCGGGATAGAAGCTGTGGAAACGAGGCGGTGCACGGACATCTCCGTGTGCAGCAAAGTTGTTCAAGGGTTTTTCAATTTTATAAAGAATCAAATGTTTTGACATCAGAATGCGATGTGAACAATATATATTTTTCTCCCGTACAAAACGAAATGTCAAACACCTGAATTCGTTTTTTCTTCAAGGATTCTGTTGTCGTAGTTATGTATGCAGTCTGCAAGTTTTTTTAATGTGGGCACGTGCAAATATTGTCTGGGTACATTAAAATATATCTTTGAAAATGTGTCCTAGACACTATATTTGAAAGTTAATAAAAGTAGAATTGAAACATTAGCACAATGTAGATTTGTATATTGTAGGGTAGAAATATATTTATCATAGCGATGATCTAACATTGGTTTAATACAATTTATATTTTTACTTAGAATACTTTAGCCATGCAATAGACTAAATATAATGCTTGTGTTTTAAAAGAACAAAAATATATTTACCAGGATTAAAGTTGCGCGAAAGATTTTATAAAATCTGAGGCTTGGAGAATTGCATGCTGGGAATTAAATTGAGACAGAAAGGGGTTAATGCATGCCTTGCAGAGCAGGCGCACGTTACAGAGATTATTGACAAAACAGAATGCGATGTGAACAAAATATATTTTTCTCCGCTACATTTTCAAAACGAAATGGCGTCGACATGTCAAACACCTGAATTAGTTTTTTCTTCAAGGATTCTGTTGTCGGTTTTCATTAAAGTGTAATGACAGGGTGACACCTGCTGACATCACAGGGTGACACCTGCTGACATCACAGGGTGACACCTGCTGACATCACAGGGTGACACCTGCTGACATCACAGGGTGACACCTGCTGACATCACAGGGTGACACCTGCTGACATCACAGGGTGACACCTGCTGACATGACAGGGTGACACCTGCTGACATCACAAGGTGACACCTGCTGACATCACAGGGTGACACCTGCTGGCCTGGCAAGGGCTTAACAGGTACGGCCACAGAGGTAACAACCAATCAGGGAAGGAGGCGCATCTGGGGCAAAGGCAACAGGTGGGGCTAGCCGAGTTACTCCGGTAACCTGCTCGAAAGGTTCCACGAGAGGGCGTGGCCGGAGGCGGGGGATTCGCATTGTTGAAGATGTTGTAGGCAAGCTGACACGCCACTTCCCGTGCTCCCTCCTCGCTGGAGCTCAGAAATTCGGGGAAGATGCCGGCGCCTCCTCCCACCCCAGGAATCGACATCTTATAGAGGAGGCCCACGGGTATCCCGGGCTCCGAGTAAGCGTGCAGCTCGAAGATTGGGTAGCTGACGCCGGCGGTCTGGCACAGCATCCGCAGCCGCACCTCCCACGACAGCATGGCCGCCTCCGGCAGTGCCTCGAGAGCAATGGGCATGGGCCGCAGGTGGAGAGGTACCCACCACAGCTGCATGCGTGCCCCCCAGCCCCCAAATTGGCTTTGTGCGGCTTTGCCGGTGCCCGTGCACTCCGGCTGCAGCAGGTCTGGCACGGCCGCCTCCATCTCCACCGCCGCGGCCGCAGCCACCCGCTCCGAGATGGCCCAGTCCACCTTGATGGTCCGGCCCCATAGCTGCAAGGTGATTCGAAGGAGCTTCTTCCTGGCCATGGCGGCCGCGCGATGGCTCCCGTACTCGATGAACGCGTAGCCTCGGTTGAGAGTTTTGTCCCAGCGACAGACGCTCATCTTGACGTCCACCACGCCCTCCGTGGCACCGCTCATCGCCATCATCACCTCCGCTCGCTTCTTGTCCTCTGGCAGCCCCCCAATGAAGAGGCGGCGATTGTCCACGCTAAAGTGGACTCCAATGCGGTGTCCGGGACGGATCTCTAATTTGTTGAGTTTCTTGACGGCATCCGTGGCTTCGACGAGCGTCGCGTAGGTAGCGAACGCATAGCCGCGGTTCTCTCCGCTAATCTCCATCATGAGGCGGAGCTGGTAGAGCTTCCCCACCGTCTCCAGCACGGGCACCAGCTCATCCTCGTAGAGGTCGCGCGGGATCCTCCCCAGAAACACCTCGTAGCCACGGGCGGGAGGGGGCCCCTGCCAGTCGGGCGGTGGTCCGATCTTCCTCTGTCCGTTCTCCTGGACGATGTTGTACCCCGTGCGCAACATGCGGTCCAGCAGGACCTTCATACAGGCCATGCCGAGCGCCGATGGTTTGGCTACTACGGTGGTGCCGGGGCGGCGCCTTGGGGCCCGGTGGAGCCCTTGACACTCCGCGCAGTCGCCTCGTGCCGACAAAGCCACGGGGGGAATCAGCTCCTGAAGAGCCAAATCCCCGGCAGGAACTCGCTCGGCCCAAACCTACAGGCCAGCAGTGGAGAGAGGAAGAGAGAGAGAGTGGAGACGGATGGAGAAAGAGAGCCGCGTTTGTTCGGTCCATGGGCCTAAATGTGACGTTAGCGTAGCCTGTGCAGTATGCATACAGCGCTTTTGTCAATCCACTGCTGGATGAAGCCCTCCCGCACATTGCGCAGAGGAAACAAGAAACACAAACTCACACGGTTCCCGGCATGCGTTTGTTTGTCCTCGGAAATGTTCACCGAGCGATGATTTTGCGTTTCGAGCGGCGCTCACGAGGCGGCGTTTGACTTCGCGCGGTGAACTTCGCCCGTGATGACGTCACTGGGCACGACAGGAGAGGTCGGCGCTGACTTTTAGCGCCGGTTTTTTTCTCCCCATCCAATAGTCCATGAGACGCTTCAAAATGAGACCGTTTTGCCGGTATCAAAGTATGACAATATAAGAAGAGATTTGATCCTTTTTTGGCAATAAAACAGGTGTTTAGATGTTCAAACACCAAACAGAAACCTTCTTCAATGAATCTTAAGATCTGTTTTATTGCCAGAAAGGATACAACCTATTCTTATTTTTTCATAGCCCATGAGATGTCTCCTTTGTCGGTACCACGTGAGGTGGCCTACATTGAGCAGTTTCAATTTCTCTATGTGGCCAGTGATAAACAAATGCAATGAGTGAGACTATCAAGTAATTTACTTTCATTTTCCATCCAAATAAATGGGTACGACTGAAGTTTTGCTACCTTAGGTGGTACCGAGTTCTGCTCTGGACCATGAGTGGGCCGTTTAATCAATTTTGGCCAGTTTTCAACATTGTTAGGTCCCTAATAGCAACGTGAGCTGTTGTACTACAATTGTGTTCATATTGGATCATCTTTACAACAGAGCAGACATGCAGACAGAGCTAATGCTTAATGCTTTCAAACCCTCATTGTTGAAATGTGAGTTTACTTGCAAATGGAATCACAGTCCCAAATCATGACCGCAGAATGGTTGGAGCGAGTTGTTGGGGAGGGTGGTGGGTCGGGGGTTGAATTGCCATCATCAAAGCAGCACACGCCCCACCTTATGAACCACACAGAGTAATCACGTGAGACAGACGTTGTATAGAAATGAGTATTGTTGTTGTAGCGTTCACCAAAACGATCCAGGATATCTTCTTTGGTTCTTTCGGTAAAGTCACGTAGAATGAGAATAAAATAATAAATTGATAAAATAAAATAACACAAAAAATCCTCACGACGTTTCGGCCACAACACAAGCGGCCTTCATCAGGTGAAGGGACGAGACTGTCTGGAGGACAGCGCTGGAGCGAACAAAGCCAAGCTCAGATCGCGACCTTTAAGCTGTGTGAGAAGAAACAAAGCGCCTTGACAAAGGAATTAGCTTGGAATTTAGCATTGAAACGGCTGAGTGATTAGCTTGTGACTGGTCACAGAAATGGCTATGTTAAAGTCAGCATACACATTCACAGAGGCATCTATTACAAATCAAACAGGAGAATTTAGCATTGAAATAACTAGGAGAATTTAGCATTGAAATAGCTGAGTGATTAGCTTGTGACTGGTCACAGAAATGGCTATCTTGAAGTCAAAGCCTACACATCTGAGCTATTCATAGTAACTGGGTATACACTACACTATATAATGAATACTATATAGTGAACCAATAAAAAACTAAAATATAAATTACCTCAATGTTATCAATAAACTCTATATATTCTCCAATCAGCTAAGCTACCAACAATAAGTCGTTATATATCACAATTCTATATGGCGAAAAAATGGGTGGATTCTTACCCTCAACTTTAGCACGTACACCAGGCTCTCAGCCTCTCAGGGCTAATGGTTACTCCGACTACACAATCCGCAAAGCCATCACTCCAGTCATGAAGGATCCTCTTGTGGATCCACTCAAAACCATCACCTTATCCTACATTGCAGGGGTCACTAAAAAGATCTCCAAAATCCTGAATAAATACAAGATCCAGGTCCGATGCAACACAGTACATAAAATACGTGATCTGATTCCATCTGTAAAAGATGCTGTTCCAGACATACAGTACCTGGGCGTTTACAAACTAAAGTGCCTCTGTGGTAGTAGCTACATTGGAGAAACCAAACGACATATCTCGGACCGCATCCGCGAACATAAAGCAGACTTGAAACATGGTAGAACGAACTCCTCTGCCGTGGCAGATCACTGTTATAATTCAGTGGGCTCACATGACATTGACTTCTCCAAGACGGAGGTTCTTTGCAAACCAACCGACTACCATGAGAGATTTGTTCATGAGGCCATTCACATATACAAGCACAGAGACAATTTCAACCGAGAAGATAGATTCTGGCTTAGTAACCATTGGAAAGATGTTTCAAACCATTTCCGTTCTTAATTTTGGTACCGCCAAAGGTGGTCTAATGATGTAGATGACTTCCCCACGCTCAGATTTTAATCTGGCTGAAAGAAAAAAATCATCCAATCCAAATCGATGTTATATCTGCCGAGTTTCCAAATCCAGAGGAAGACCCAAAATCTGTTTGCAGTAGTGACCGCAAATATGATTCATGGACCATGCGGAAACCTTAATGTCAATGCAGCAGCATGTATGAAGGACATAGAGAGCAGCAAGAAATATCCGAGACAATTTATTAAAGACACACAAACTGGAGATGATGGATATCTTCGCTATAGAAGGTGAGCTCCAGCAGACGGTGGATACACAGCAAGACTGAAGATTAGAGGCAACACGGAAATCGAAATGGACAACAGGTGGGTTGTTCCGTATTCTCCGCTTCTTTCTAAAATGTTTCAGGCGTAGATGTGTTGACCACGCTCCACCTCCTCCAGTCAGTGTGTGTATCATGGTGTGTCAGTGTGTGTGTCAGTGTGTGTCCGGCAAAACAACCCCCTACCTCCTCGCGGTGCCGGACGGGCAACTCTGTCGTGGACAGTGCTGTGGGGGGAGATCCAATTTTGATTGGCTCCTCCCCTCATGGCATATGTGTCCACCACAGGGGCTAAACGGGGGCTCTGGACGGGTGCGAGGGGCTGGTAACCCCTCCACCTTCAATTAATTACCACGAAACCACGAATTAAACTGAAATATGTAACTAATAAGCTTGTGCCGGAGGCCCCGGGGGGCCAGGCGTCTATGACGTCTCCTGGCCAAACCCCAATTGGCGGAGCCAGGAGATTGAATACCTACCCTCGGGGCTACTCCAGAAACAACGAAAAGCCACTACGGGTGGCCACGTGGAATGTTCGAACGCTCACTGCAGAGGAGAGGCTGCCACTCCTCTGTCGGGAGCTGGACCGGTACCGCCTGGATCTATGCGGCATTCAGGAGGTCCGGTGGACCGGCTCTGGCTCCTGCCACCATGAGGGGTGGACAGTCCTCTACTCGGGGCAGCAGACTGCCAAACAACAGGGTGTGGGTCTTCTTTTGAACAAAAGAATGAAGGGGGCGTGGGAGCGTGGCGGTGAGGTGTGGGAAGCTGTAAGCCCCAGGCTACTTTGGGCTCGCCTTCCCATCAACCGGAGGCGAGGAATGGTGGTCGTGGTTACTTATGCCCCCACCGAAGATGAACATCCGTGGAGGGATGCAGGCAAAGCCGATGAGTCAGATGCCTTCTATGACCTCCTGTCACAGGTGCTGGCTAAAGTGGCCCCTCGGGATAGAGTCATCATGTTGGGTGACTTCAATGCCCGAGTTGGTCATGATACTGGCACCTGGTCTGGAGTGATTGGAGGGCATGGGCCAGATCAGCCCAATAACAACGGTAGGAGGCTGCAAGATTTTTGTGCAGCCCATGGGCTTGTAATTACCAACACGCTGTTCCGGCATCGGCGCATCCACACAACATCATGGATGCATGCCGGGTCCAAGCAAGAACATCTGCTGGACTACATAGTGACGGACCAGCGAATGCGAGCCCATGTCCTTGACACCAGGACCTACCGTGGAGCTGATCTGCCCTCTGACCATCGACTAGTCATCTGTAAGATGCGCCTGCCATTCTTCCACTCCGGTGGTGGGTGTACACCCAGGACCCCATTCCAACATAAAGTGGCCTGGTCTCAGTTATCTGATGAAAGTTGCAAGCGAGAATTTCATCATCGCTTGCGGCTGGGATTGGCATCGTCCCCGACTCCTCCTGATGTCGAGGGTAAATGGGCGAGGTTTAGGACTGTGACTCATGCAGCTGCAATGGCTGCTTTGGGTACGCGGTCCAGACCTCCCCAGAGACCCTGGCTGACAGAGGAGGTGTTCAGGATGGTTGAGAAAAAGCGACAGGCCCACTGTCATCGGCTACAGAATCCCACGTCAGAGAATGAGGAGGCTTACCGCAGCCTTCGCTCGGAGGTTCGGAGAGCCGTGAGGCGCTGCAAGGATGGGTGGTGGTCGCGGGTTGCTGAGGAGATGGAGTCTGCCTCAGTGGCCCGTGATCACAAATCTCTATTTAACTCCATCAAAAAAGTAACCTGCAGCGCCACACCTATTACCATCATTAGGGGAAAAAATGGTGATCCAATCTCCGACCCCCAGGAACAGGTTCGCAGATTTGCTGAGCATTTCTGTGAGGTCCTGGGGGAGGGAAAATCCCTCAGCCAGGAAAACATCGTGGCACAAAGTGAGGATGACCCTGCTGAGGCTGCGGTGCCTCAAATATTGGAAGAAGTCACCCCTGTGAGTGGCTGGCTGAGGTGCCATCCGTTGAGGACAGCAAGTTGGCACAGTAGGGGGCACAGGTGGTGCATCAGCCAGTCGTCTCAGTCAGTCGACCTGTCGCATCTGGGTCTGCCCCGTGACCTCCTGCCAGCGGGCGTTCGACAATTCACGTGGCCTCAAGGTGCACATCGCCTGGCACAAGCGTCGTGGTGATGTCACCGCCACTTAGTGGCGAACTGCGGTTGTTGTTGTTGATAGTGGAGCTGCTGGTAGTATATTTGGAGTGTGCGTGTCTCTGCCTCGTGGTTGCATGGATTTGTTTCTGGTTCCTCCAGTTTCCCCCCCTCCAGATTTAGAATTAACGTCACGCATTTAAAATATTTAACTGCGATACATTTCCACACGATGAAGTCACTTTGTGTTGAGCTTTCATTCGTGATGGCCAGGTCGCTTGTGAAAAAAAGCTACATAGCTCAGTGGGCCTTACCTTGTACAATAAAATAGAAAAACTAGTTTATAGTTTAAGAGAGATTAGTTGGATCTGTCACGTGGGTTATTTTAAAAAAATGTTATTCGTTTCATCAGGTCATGTGCACAGATTACAAAAACATTTGGAGGGAAAAAAAAACATGCTGGCCGTTATGTGACTTCACCGAAAAAGCCAAAGAGTACGTTATGGTCAAGTTTTATCAAAACATTTTTTTTAGGATATTTGCTCTTAATGTGCTTACTTTCCCCCAGCACATTCACTGCATTGTCTTGGTGAATGCGAGGCATCGCGTGGTCATAACCCACCGGGTTATTTTCCCCTTAAGTGTCAAGAGATTGACATTCTCAATGGAAATCATTTCAGGTATTCACTGAAAGTGTCAGAGCTGAATGTTCAGGATAAAACTGAACATTCGTGCTAAAGATTGGTGCCATATTGTACGATTATAATTGTGCAAAATGCAACCAAAACACAATTAGCACGGTTAGCTACGTACCGCTACAGTCTACATTATAGACTGCCAGTACACTCACTCAGCTTAATAACCATTGCTACAGTCAACATTATAGACTGTCAGTACACTCACCATACTTAATAACCATTACTACAGTCTACATTATAGACTGTCAGTACACTCATTCAGCTTAATAACCATTACTACAGTCTACATTATAGACTGTCAGTACACTCACCATACTTAATAACCAGGCTACAGTCTACATTATAGACTGTCAGTACAAACACCATACTTAATAACCAGGCTACAGTCTACATTATAGACTGTCAGTACACTCACCCAGCTTAATAACCATTACTACAGTCTACATTATAGACTGTAGTACACTCACCATACTTAATAACCAGGCTACAGTCTACATTATAGACTGTCAGTACACTCACCCAGCTGAATAAGCAGGCTACAGTCTACATTATAGACTGTCAGTAAACTCACCATACTTAAAAACCGTTACTACAGTCTACACTATAGACTGTCAGTACACTCACCATACTTAATAACCATTACTACAGTCTACACTATAGACTGTCAGTAGACTCACCATACTTAATAACCAGGCTACAGTCTACATTATAGACTGTAGTACACTCACCATACTTAATAACCATTACTACAGTCTACATTATAGACTGTCAGTACACTCACTCAGGTTAATAACCATTACTACAGTCTATATTATAGACTGTCAGTACACTCACCATACTTAATAACCAGGCTACAGTCTACATTATAGACTGTCAGTACACTCACCATACTTAATAACCATTACTACAGTCTACATTATATACTGTCAGTACACTCACCCAGCTTAATAACCATTACTACAGTCTACATTATAGACTGTCAGTACACTCACCATACTTAATAACCAGGCTACAGTCTACATTATAGACTGTCAGTACACTCACCATACTTAATAACCATTACTACAGTCTACATTATAGACTGTAGTACACTCACCATACTTAATAATCATTACTACAGTCTACATTATAGACTGTCAGTACACTCACTCAGGTTAATAACCATTACTACAGTCTACATTATAGACTGTCAGTACACTCACCATACTTAATAACCAGGCTACAGTCTACATTATAGACTGTCAGTACACTCACCATACTTAATAACCATTACTACAGTCTACATTATATACTGTCAGTACACTCACCCAGCTTAATAACCATTACTACAGTCTACATTATAGACTGTAGTACACTCACCATACTTAATAACCAGGCTACAGTCTACATTATAGACTGTCAGTACACTCACCCAGCTGAATAAGCAGGCTACAGTCTACATTATAGACTGTCAGTAAACTCACCATACTTAAAAACCGTTACTACAGTCTACACTATAGACTGTCAGTACACTCACCATACTTAATAACCATTACTACAGTCTACACTATAGACTGTCAGTAGACTCACCATACTTAATAACCAGGCTACAGTCTACATTATAGACTGTAGTACACTCACCATACTTAATAACCATTACTACAGTCTACATTATAGACTGTCAGTACACTCACTCAGGTTAATAACCATTACTACAGTCTATATTATAGACTGTCAGTACACTCACCATACTTAATAACCAGGCTACAGTCTACATTATAGACTGTCAGTACACTCACCATACTTAATAACCATTACTACAGTCTACATTATATACTGTCAGTACACTCACCCAGCTTAATAACCATTACTACAGTCTACATTATAGACTGTCAGTACACTCACCATACTTAATAACCAGGCTACAGTCTACATTATAGACTGTCAGTACACTCACCATACTTAATAACCATTACTACAGTCTACATTATAGACTGTCAGTACACTCACCATACTTAATAACCATTACTACAGTCTACATTATATACTGTCAGTACACTCACCCAGCTTAATAACCATTACTACAGTCTACATTATAGACTGTCAGTACACTCACCATACTTAATAACCATTACTACATTCTACATTATAGACTGTAGTACACTCACCATACTTAATAATCATTACTACAGTCTACATTATAGACTGTCAGTACACTCACTCAGGTTAATAACCATTACTACAGTCTACATTATAGACTGTCAGTACACTCACCATACTTAATAACCATTACTACAGTCTACATTATAGACTGTCAGTACACTCACTCAGGTTAATAACCATTACTACAGTCTACATTATAGACTGTCAGTACACTCACCATACTTAATAACCATTACTACAGTCTACATAATAGACTGTAGTACACTCACCATACTTAATAACCATTACTACAGTCTACATTATAGACTGTAGTACACTCACCATACTTAATAACCATTACTACAGTCTACATTATAGACTGTCAGTACACTCACTCAGCTTAATAACCATTACTACAGTCTACATTATAGACTGTCAGTACACTCACCATACTTAATAACCATTACTACATTCTACATTATAGACTGTAGTACACTCACCATACTTAATAATCATTACTACAGTCTACATTATAGACTGTCAGTACACTCACTCAGGTTAATAACCATTACTACAGTCTACATTATAGACTGTCAGTACACTCACCATACTTAATAACCATTACTACAGTCTACATTATAGACTGTCAGTACACTCACTCAGGTTAATAACCATTACTACAGTCTACATTATAGACTGTCAGTACACTCACCATACTTAATAACCATTACTACAGTCTACATTATAGACTGTAGTACACTCACCATACTTAATAACCATTACTACAGTCTACATTATAGACTGTAGTACACTCACCATACTTAATAACCATTACTACAGTCTACATTATAGACTGTCAGTACACTCACTCAGCTTAATAACCATTACTACAGTCTACATTATAGACTGTAGTACACTCACCATACTTAATAACCATTACTACAGTCTACATTATAGACTGTCAGTACACTCACCATACTTAATAACCAGGCTACAGTCTACATTATAGACTGTCAGTACACTCACCATACTTAATAACCATTACTACAGTCTACATTATAGACTGTCAGTACACTCACCATACTTAATAACCATTACTACAGTCTACATTATAGACTGTCAGTACACTCACCATACTTAATAACCATTACTACAGTCTACATTATAGACTGTCAGTACACTCACCATACATAATAACCATTACTACAGTCTACATTATAGACTGTCAGTACACTCACCATACTTAATAACCAGGCTACAGTCTACATTATAGACTGTCAGTACACTCACCATACTTAATAACCAGGCTACAGTCTACATTATAGACTGTCAGTACACTCACCATACTTAATAACCAGGCTACAGTCTACATTATAGACTGTCTACATTATAGACTGTCAGTACACTCACCATACTTAATAACCATTACTACAGTCTACATTATAGACTGTAGTACACTCACCAAACTTAATAACCATTACTACAGTCTACATTATAGACTGTCAGTACACTCACCATACTTAATAACCAGGCTACATTATTATTCACAAATTAAATCGTTTGTATTTGGTCAATGTCCCATAGCCTCAACACTGCCCCATAGACCCAACACTGCCCATAAATTCAACAGTGCATATTTAAACTATCTGCGAATCACGGGCTGGACATTTGAGGCCACTTTTTACCTCACGTTTTCCCTCACGAGAGGCGATCTCGCACCCCTGGGGGGTCGTCATCGTCGTTAATTTCTGCTCCGAAATAAAAAAAAATTCAAATCCGCACCTCACGACTCTCAAAATGGCGCCTGGCCGAGGAGGAGTCTCAAAAATTTGGCGGGAAAAAAAATCCCGCGTCACGTGGCTAGGGAGGAACCAAATCTGATTGGCTCCAAGTCGCCGCTTGGACCAATCAGAGAGCTCCAAGCGCCTCGCCTCACAGCAGCTCCGTTCCTGCACTGATAGATCACTGCAGAAGGTCTCTCGTCTATAGTTGAATAGTGTAAGTGTGTGTGTGTATCTGTGTGTGTCTGTGTGTGTATCTGTGTGTATATGTGTGTATCTGTGTCTCTGTGTGTATATCTGTGTGTACGTATGTGTGTGTGATGTGTGTGTCTCTGTGTGTGTGTCTCTGTGTGTGTGTCTCTGTTTGATGTGTGTGTGTCTGTGTGTCTCTGTGTGTGTCTCTGTGTGTGTGTGTCTCTGTGTGTCTCCGTGTGTGTGTCTCTGTGTGAGTGTCTCCGTGTGTGTGTGTACGTGTGTGTCTCTGTGTGTGGTGTGTGTCTCTGTGTGCGTGTCTCTGTGTGTATCTCTGTGTGTGTGTCTCTGTGTGATGTGTGTGTCTCCGTGTGTGATGTGTGTGTCTCTGTGTGTGTGTCTCTGGGTGTGTCTCTGTGTGTGATGTGTGTGTCTCTGTGTGTGTCTGTGTGTGTGTATGTGGGGAGCGGTAGTGTAGTGGTTAGCGCTACGCCGCGCTACGATTCTCTGAACCGGTCCTGGGCCTCCCCTAGGTCGACTCAGCCTCAAATGAGTACCTGGTGTAGTGGTGTGTAGTAAACATCACCACTGGGGGAGATAAAGGCGGTCGGGCGTGGTGTTGGCCACCCACCCCCTCGTGTGCCGTGCCGGCCCTTATAGGTGCTGCTACTCGCTTACAGCACTCGCCCCTACAGATTGTTAAGGCTGTACGGGGGGTCTTTGTGTGTGATGTCTGTGTGTGTCTTGTGTGTGTGATGTCTGTGTGTGTGTGATGTCTGTGTGTGTGTGATGTCTGTGTGTGTCTTGTGTGTGTGTGTGTGATGTCTGTGTGTGTGTGATGTCTGTGTGTGTGTGATGTCTGTGTGTGTGTGATGTCTCTGTGTGTGTGATGTCTCTGTGTGTGTCGTGTGTGTGTGATGTCTGTGTGTGATGTCTGTGTGTGTGTCGTGTGTGTGTGATGTCTTTGTGTGTGTGTGATGTCTGTGTGTCTTGTGTGTGTGTTGTGTGTGTGATGTCTGTGTGTGTCTTGTGTGTGTGATGTGTGTGTGATGTCTGTGTGTGTCTTGTGTGTGTGTGTGATGGCTGTGTGTGTCTTGTGTGTGTTTGTGTGTGTGTGATGTGTGTGTGTGTCTTGTGTGCGTGTGTCTTGTGTGTGTGTGTGATGGCTGTGTGCATGTGATGTCTGTGTGTGTCTTGTGTGTGTCTGTTTGTGATGTCTGTGTGAGTCTTTTGTGTGTGTGTGATGTCTGTGTGTGTGTCTGTGTGTGTGTCTGTGTGTGATGTCTGTGTGTGTGATGTGTGTGTGATGTCTGTGTGTGTATTTTGTGTGTGTGTGATGGCTGTGTGTGTGATGTCTGTGTGTCTTGTGTGTGTCTGTGTGTGTGTGATGTCTGTGTGTGTCTTGTGTGATGTGTGTGTGTCTTGTGTGTGTGATGTCTGTGTGTGTCTTGTGTGTGTGTGTGATGTCTGTGTGTGTCTCTGTGTGTGATGTGTGTGTCTCTGTGTGTGTCTGTGTGTGTGTATGTGGGGAGCGGTAGTGTAGTGGTTAGCGCTACGCCGCGCTACGATTTTCTGAACCGGTCCTGGGCCTCCCCTAGGTCGACTCAGCCTCAAATGAGTACCTGGTGTAGTGGTGTGTAGTAAACATCACCACTGGGGGAGACAAAGGCGGTCGGGCGTGGTGTTGGCCACCCACCCCCTCGTGTGCCGTGCCGGCCCTTATAGGTGCTGCTACTCGCTTACAGCACTCGCCCCTACAGATTGTTAAGGCTGTACGGGGGGTCTTTGTGTGTGATGTCTGTGTGTGTCTTGTGTGTGTGATGTCTGTGTGTGTGTGATGTCTCTGTGTGTGTGATGTCTCTGTGTGTGTCGTGTGTGTGTGATGTCTGTGTGTGATGTCTGTGTGTGTGTCGTGTGTGTGATGTCTTTGTGTGTGATGTCTGTGTGTGTCTTGTGTGTGTGTGTGATGTCTGTGTGTGTCTTGTGTGTGTGATGTGTGTGTGTGTCTTGTGTGTGTGTGTGATGTCTGTGTGTGTGTGATGTCTGTGTGTGTGTGATGTCTCTGTGTGTGTGATGTCTCTGTGTGTGTGATGTCTCTGTGTGTCTCGTGTGTGTGTGATGTCTGTGTGTGTCTTGTGTGTGTGTGTGATGGCTGTGTGTGTCTTGTGTGTGTCTGTGTGTGATGTGTGTGTGTGTCTTGTGTGTGTGTGTCTTGTGTGTGTGTGTGATGGCTGTGTGCGTGTGATGTCTGTGTGTGTCTTGTGTGTGTCTGTGTGTGATGTCTGTGTGAGTCTTTTGTGTGTGTGTGTGTGATGTCTGTGTGTGTGTCTGTGTGTGTGTCTGTGTGTGATGTCTGTGTGTGTGATGTGTGTGTGATGTCTGTGTGTGTATTGTGTGTGTGTGTGTGATGGCTGCGTGTGTGATGTCTGTGTGTGTCTTGTGTGTGTCTGTGTGTGTGTGATGTCTGTGTGTGTCTTGTGTGATGTGTGTGTGTGTCTTGTGTGTGTGTGTGATGTCTGTGTGTGTCTTGTGTGTGTGTGTGATGTCTGTGTGTGTGTCTGACAGGTGATCCGCTCTTTTGAAATCGGATGAGGTAATCTCGCAGATCCTCATCGTTTGAGCAGCGTTAAGCCCCTCGCACAGATTTGAATATTCCCCAAGCTTCCTAATCACTGCCAGGCTCAGGCGTTAACATCTCCTAGCCACCGTGATGATGATGATGGTGGTGGAACACACGACCTCTTGCTGTATACCAGGTGAGGTAGTCAACATCTCGCTCACCCCCAGGCTTGGTTGCAGGATGTCCACGAAGGGTCCCAAGTACTCGTTTGGCCTACTGCTGGATTCTCCTCCCCGGCGCACAAAGACCAGAGCCAAGCTACACAGCACCACCGCCTCCACCTCCTCCGCCTCCTCGTCTTTGCTCAGCTCCACGCCCGCGGCACGCCACTCCAGGATGCAAGGTCAGAGAGAGTGCAGGAGGGCAATCAGCGGCGGAGCCAGGGGGCGGGGGGGGGTGACAGGGTTAGACAATTGTCACCCCCGAAAAAAAAATAAAAAATCGAAAAATCTGAAACATTGTGCGTGTAAGTGCACGACACTCGGTCCGGCGGACTTCGTGTAACTGCACCATCAGAGCGTGTCGCCAAACCGATGGCGTCTGGTTCAAGCCTGACTCTCTAATCATCTTCTTTGGTTCTTTCGGTAAAGTCACCACCACGTAGAATGAGAATAAAATAATAAAATAAAACAATAAACTTATCACGACGTTTCGGCCGCAACGCAGGTGGCCTTCTTCAGGCCACCTGTCGTCCCAACAGGTCTGTCCCTTTAAACCTGAAGAAGGCCACTTGTGTTGTGGCCGAAACGTCGTGAGACTTTTATTGTTTTATTATTTTATTCTCATTCTACGTGGTGACTTTACCGCAAGAACCAAAGAAGATGAATCCTTGCAGTCATGAAAGCTTTAAATCGAAATCTCTAATCATTCTTGAAGTTAACATTTGTTGAATGTCACCCCGGGCTGAAAATCCTGGCTCCGTCCCTGAGGGGGATGACGCCTCTCCGCGGATTATTTTGATGTTGACGGATTACCGTACTTTGGCTCCTCTTGCTCCTTATCCTTTGGTTCTTTTGGTGAGGTCACGTGGACTGCTCCTACGTCAGCTCCTACGTCGGCGGTCCACCTGCTGTGTTCGTTTCACACCTGGTGACGGTTGCTTGTGTCGCGATCCAAACGTCGTGATCCATTAAAATGTTTTCGTACCTATGTGAGTTTTTGCCGAAATAACTCAACAACATGAATTCCTGTGGTCACGACAGGTTTAAGGAACAGATTGCATCTGGCTGCTCTCCGCTCCCTGCGGAGCGTTAAGGCCCCGACAAGCCCACGGCTTTCCATTCCGGGCACCGTTCTGTGATGTTGCGTCGAGCAAATGTGTGGCCCTACGCAGCCTCTCCCCCCCCTCCCTTTAGAAAATCAGCTCGCTCCCTCCGCTAGGGTCTTGTCAAAGGGGAGCACCGTTAATCCTGCCGAACAGGATTTCGCACAAGACCTCGCTGGGGTTGGTGGGCGGTGGGGGGGGGAGACGAGAGGGAGGCGTCGTTCCTCGCCAGCTGTCGAAGAATGCAAGCTCTCTCGCTTCTGTTTTTGGTGAAGCCTCTCTCTTGAACGATGTCGGCCTTCTGGTGCCATCGCGCTCCCCCCGTGCCGCGTTGGAACAGGGCCGTGAGCGCGAGGAGCCCCGAAGAAAACGGACCGCTTTAATTAAGTCTCCGTCCGCCCCCCCCCCCCCCCCCGTTTCTCTTGTTCCCAGAGTCGGGATTGGCCGACCGGAGCGGCAACGCCGACACCGCCACAACCACCAGCGGCGGCGGCAGGGCCCGCGGCGGTGGTGGCGGTGGCGGCTGCGGTGATGCTCCCACCGTGGTGATGCCAGGCTTCTCCTCCTGGGCCCCGCGGGCGCCCCTCCCCTCTTCCCGGTTCCGTGCGGCGCCAGGCGGCTCGCGGCGGCAACGCCAGCGGCATGCGCCCGGCAGCAGCAGCAGGGCCACCACGTCCACCGGTAGACTCGCACAGAGACCCGTAGACTCACACAGAGACCCGTAGACTCACACAGAAACCCATAGACTCGCACAGAGACCCGTAGACTCACCACCCTTCATAGACTCATACAGAGACCCATAGACTCACCACCCTTCATAGACTCACACAGAGACCCGTAGACTCGCACAGAGACCCATAGACTCACACAGAGACCCATAGACTCACACAGAAACCCATAGACTCACACAGGACCCATAGACTCACACAGAGACCCATAGACTCACACAGAAACCCATAGACTCACACAGAGACCCATAGACTCGCACAGAGACCCGTAGACTCACACAGAAACCCATAGACTCGCACAGAGACCCGTAGACTCACCACCCTTCATAGACTCATACAGAGACCCATAGACTCACCACCCTTCATAGACTCACACAGAGACCCGTAGACTCGCACAGAGACCCATAGACTCACACAGAGACCCATAGACTCACACAGAAACCCATAGACTCACACAGGACCCATAGACTCACACAGAGACCCATAGACTCGCCACCCTTCATAGACTCACACAGAGATCCGTAGACTCACATAGAGACCCGTAGACTCACACAGAAACCCATAGACTCACACAGGACCCATAGACTCACACAGAGACCCATAGACTCACACAGAAACCCATAGACTCACACAGAGACCCATAGACTCGCACAGAGACTCGTAGACTCACACAGAAACCCATAGACTCACACAGAGACCCGTAGACTAACACTGAAACCCATAGACTCACACAGAGACCCATAGACTCGCCACCCTTCATAGACTCACACAGAGACCCGTAGACTCGCACAGAGACCCATAGACTCACACAGATACCCATTGACTCACACAGAGACCCGTAGACTCACACAGAGACCCGTAGACTCACACAGAGACCCGTAGACTCACACAGAGATCCGTAGACTCACATAGAGACCCGTAGACTCACACAGAGACCCGTAGACTCACACAGAGACCCATAGACTCACACAGAGACCCATAGACTGACACAAAAACCCATAGACTCAGACAGAGACCCATAGACTCACACAGAGACCCGTAGACTCACACAGAGACCCGTAGACTCACACAGAGACCCATAGACTCACACAGAGACCCATAGACTCACACAGAGACCCGTAGACTCACCACCGTTCATCGACTCACGACAGGAGGCAGCACCCCGTCTCTCTTGTGGCCCCGCAGCGACCTCGTTCTCCACGACTGACGACGCCGACGCCGGCGACGAGGAGGAGGAGGAGGAAGTGGAGGCGAGGTCGGTGGTGGTGGCGTTGGCAGAGGGCCGAGGTATCGCTCGGGGCGAGGTCGGCCTGGCCAGCATCGACCTGCGCTGCCCCGAGCTGGTGCTGTGTCAGTTCCCCGACAGCCAGCCCTACGTCAAGGTCAGCCTCCGCCCCTCCTTCTCTCTCCGTGCACGAACACAAAGGGCCCCCCCCCTCCTGTGCAGTGCGTGTTATGAACCGGGCCCTGAATTAAAAACTAAAACACGCACATTCTTCACCTGCGCGGTAAAGCGATTGTCATTTTTGTCACTTGCTGTACGGCCGGATAATGCGACACATCTCTAACCTAAGTTTTCTTTGTGGTTGTGGTTGTTTTGATTTGAAGCTTTCGTGACTGCAGCAGTAATTCATATTCTTAGCTCTTTCGGTAAAGTCACCACGTTGAAGGGAAACAATAAAATACTAAAATATATATAAAACTATAAAAATTCTCACGACGTTTCAACCATAACACAAACGGTCATCATCAGATGTCAAAACCAACGGCAAGAAACATTTGAAAGAAGTGGCGGTTCACATTAATTTATTTATTTATAATCGGTGCATTTATTTATTTATAAAAATACGTTGGCGCCACGATTTGTCAGTTTATTTAGAATGACGAGTCCATCTATGTTCTGAAAAGAGGAGGGGGGAGACGAAAAATTAATGTATGCTGTCTGAAAGCCACCGTAAGCGTGAACAATCAATTAAGACCTGAAATAGTTTATCAAATCCTTACAATGATTGCTAAGCCAGAATACATCTTCTCGGTTTAAATTGTCTCTGTGCTTATTATTTTATTGTTTCCCTTCAACGTGACTTTACCGAAAGAGCTGAGAATATGAATCACTGCAGTCACGAAAGCTTTAAGTCAAAATTTGATGCTTTTCTTGGTCGTGTTTTTGTTGGTTTGTTGGTTTGTTGCGGTTGCACTCCGATTCAAGAGCCGGATGGCTCACAGGGCTATACCCAAAATAAACTGAAAACTGAAACTGAACCTTCAACACACTCGGCCGTTCGTAAAAGCTGAAGGGTGGTTTCGTACTCTGGTAAGAGAGCAGAATCACCGAACCGGAATTGATCGCTTGAAAGCGTTTAGCGCGGGGCCCTTGAAAGTGCGGGACCCAGTAGCCACGTAAGTAGCTACGTGCCAATGTGTGCGTGTCGTTATTCTGCAGGTATGCAGTATATTTATATACATTGACAGGTTAAGTTAGTATTAAACTATTAAACACTAGTTTTTTAATTTTACCTTACCTCATGCACCTAGCTTGGCACAGCAGTCAACCCACTGCACCTGGGTCTGTCCCGTGACCTCCTCCTGGTGCACCTAGCCTGGCACAGCAGTCAACCCATTGCACCTGGGTCTGTCCTGTGACCTCCTCCTGGTGCACCTAGCCTGGCACAGCAGTCAACGCACTGCACCTGGGTCTGTCCCGTGACCTCCTCCTGCTGCACCTCAGCCTGTTATTCTCGTTGCTGGCGCTGCTGCTGCTGCTGCTGTTGCTGCTGCTGCTTGTTCAGGCGATCACCAAGCTGCAGGTGCTACGCCCGCTGGAGGTGGTGATGCCCCAAACGGCCTGCAACCCAAACGCCAGCAAAATGTTCACCCTGCTGAGGGACTACTTCCCTGTGAGCACGCACGGAGGGCATCGCCACTACTCACCACGCGGAGACTCCTAGACTCATCACACAGAGAGCCATAGACTCACCACGCAGAGACCCATAGACTCATCACACAGAGACCCATAGACTCATCACACAGAGACCCACAGACTCATCACGCAGAGACTCCTAGACTCATCACACAGAGACCCACAGACTCACCACACAGAGACCCATAGACTCATCACACAGAGACCCATAGACTCATCACATACAGAGACCCATAGACTCACCACACAGAGACTCCTAGACTCATCACACAGAGACCCACAGACTCACCACACAGAGACCCATAGACTCATCGCACAGAGACCCAAAGACTCACCATACAGAGACCCATAGACTCACCACACAGAGACCCACAGACTCACCAGAGACCCACAGACGCACCACAGTGGGTGCTGCCACCTCGTGGTGAGTGCGTGTGCAGGAGGCCCACGTGACCACGGTGCTGAGGAAATATTTCAACGAGGAGCGGGGCATGGACGCCGTGCGAAGGCTCTGCGTGCCCCACATGGCCACCGTACTCATGGACGTGCAGGGGAAGTGAGTGGGTGTGTGTAGGTGTGTGTGTGGATGTGTGTGTGGGTGGGTGAGTGGGTGGGTGAGTGGGTGAGTGAGTGTGTGGGTGAGTGTGTGGGTGAGCGGGTGAGGAGCTCACCGGTGAGCTCCTCCGGCAGGCAAGGCTGCGTTGGCTGGGCCATGTAGCCCGCATGCCCAGCCACCGCATGCCCAAACAGCTTTTGTTCGGCCGCATCGAGGGGGCTAAACGGGCACGGTACGGGCTAGAGAAGAGATGGAGTGGTTAGGGTTAGGGTTACCCACTCACTCACCCACCCACCCATCCACTCACCCATCCATTCATCCACCCACTCACCCACCCCCCTCTCACCCTCCCCCCTGCCGACCACCCCCAGATACTACTGCCTGGCTTCGCCGGCGGCGCTGCTGCAGTATGTGGAGTTCATCCAGGGCGTGGTGCTCGCCCCGGCCTCCGTGCGCGTCTCCTTCTGCGGCAGTGAGCGCACCGCCATGATCGACGGCACAACGGCCGCCAACCTGGAGCTGCTGCGCAACTCCCACGACCCCCGGTAGACGATGCCTCCTCTTCCCTCGCTAGCGGGGATAGCCGCTCCCCCTTCTGTGTGTTGGTGTGTGTGTGTTGGTGTGTGTGTTGGTGTGTGTGGTGTGTGGGTGTGTGTGGTGTGTGTGGTTGTGTGTGGAGCCAGGAGATTGAATATCTACCCTCGGGGCTCCTCCAGAAACAACGAAAAACCACTACGGGTGGCCACGTGGAATGTTCGAACGCTCACTGCGGAGGAGAGGCTGCCACTCCTCTGTCGGGAGCTGGACCGGTACCGCCTGGATCTATGTGGCATTCAGGAGGTCCGGTGGACTGGCTCTGGCTCCTGCCACCATGAGGGGTGGACAGTCCTCTACTCGGGACAGCAGACTGCCAAAAAACAGGGAGTGGTTCTTCTTTTGAACAAAAGAATGAAGGGGGCGTGGGAGCGTGGCGGTGAGGTGTGGGAAGCTGTAAGCCCCAGGCTACTTTGGGCTCGCCTTCCCATCAACCCGAGGCGAGGAATGGTGGTCGTGGTTACTTATGCCCCCACCGAAGATGAACATCCGTGGAGGGATGCAGGCAAAGCCGATGAGTCAGATGCCTTCTATGACCTCCTGTCGCAGGTGCTGGCTAAAGTGGCCCCTCGGGATAGAGTGGCCCCTCGGATAGGTCATGTAACCCGCATGCCCAGCCACCGCATGCCGAAACAGCTTTTGTTCGGCCGGATTGAGGGGGCTAAGCGGGTGCGGCACGGGCTAGAGAAGAGATGGAGTGATGTGGTACAGGAGGACGTGGAGCTGAGTGGACTTGCCGATGACTGGTACCAGCGGTGTCAAGATCGGCCTCTGTGGAGGAGGCTCATGAAGGACGCTACTGGGCAGTTGGAGGCAGTCGCCCTCCAACAACAATGGAGGGCAGAGGAGCGACGCTCACAACAACGAGCGGAGCGCCGGGTGGCTAAAGCACAGCAGGTTGCCACAGTAGGGGGCACAGGTGGTGCATCAGCCAGTCATCTCAGTCAGTCGACCCGTGGCACCTGGGTCTGCCCCGTGACCTCCTGCCAGCGGGCGTTCGACACTTCACGTAGCCTCAGGGTGCACATAGCCTGGCACAAGCGTCGTGGTGATGTCACCGCCACTTAGTGGCGAATGGTGGTTGTTGTTGTTTTGTGGTTTGTGTTGGTGTGTGTGTGTTGGTGTGTGTGTTGGTGTGTGTTGGTGTGTGTGGGGGTGTGTGTGGGTGCAAGTGTGGTAGTGTGTGTGTGTTGGTGTGTGTGCGTGTATGTGTGGGTGCGAGTGTGGTGTGAGTGGGTGTGTGTTGGTGTGTGTGTGACCCTCCTCCACCCGTGTGTGTGTGTGTGTGCGTGCGAGCGTGCACCCAGGAGCTCCCACTCGCTATTCGGGGTGCTCAACTACACGAGGACGCGTGGAGGAGCGCGCCGGCTCAGAGCCAACATCCACGAGCCGCTGGTGGACGAAGAGACGCTCAGAGGCCGTCTCGACTGTGTGGATGAGCTGATGCAGGAAGACAACTTCTATAGAGTGCAGGCCGGTGGGTGGGTGGGTTGGTGGGTGGGTGGCTGAGTGGGTGGGTGGGTATGTGGGTGGGTGAGTGGGTGAGTGAGTGGGTGGGTGGGTGAGTGGGTGAGTGAGTGGTTGGGTGGGTGGGTGAGTGGGTATGTGGGTGATGGGGCAGTTGTGGAGAGAGTGGAGAGTTTCCCATACCTGGGCAATGTGCTCATGACCGGCTCCGGTTTAACAGCAGAGGTCTCACTCCGAATCAGTCGAGCGGCATTATCTTTTAATCGGTTGCGTAACGCTGTGTGGAAGTTACCTGGTCTGTCGCTCCGCACGAAGCTTCGGGTCTTCCCTCCCTTCTCTACGCTTGTGAAACGTGTACCCCCCTAATGGAACATCTTCGCCGGTTAGAAATATTTAGGCTGGCCTGCCTACGATCAATCCTGGGTTTAACCAGGCTGGATTGTGTAAGGAGCTCACAAATCCTCGAAAAATTTGGACAAAGTCCCATCGGTGAGCTCCTCCGGCAGGCAAGACTGCGTTGGCTGGGCCATGTAGCCCGCATGCCCAATCACCACATGCCCAAATAGATTTTGTTCGGCCGGATTGAGGGGGCTAAACGGGCGCGGCACGGGCTAGAGAAGAGATGGAGTGATGTGGTACAGGAGGACGTGGAGCTGAGTGGACTTGCCGATGACTGGTACCAGCGGTGTCAAGATCGGCCTCTGTGGAGGAGGCTCGTGAAGGACGCTACTGGGCAGTTGGAGGCAGTCGCCCTCCAACAACAACGGAGGGCGGAGGAGCGACGCTCACAACGACGAGCGGAGCGCCGGCTGGCTAAAGCACAGCAAGTTGGCACAGTAGGGGGCACAGGTGGTGCATCAGCCAGTCATCTCAGTCATCTTAGTCAGTCGACCCGTGGCACCTGGGTCTGCCCCGTGACCACCTGCCGGTGGGCGTTCGACACTTCATGTGGCCTCAAGGTGCACATGGCCTGGCACAAGCGTCGTGGTGACGTCACCGCCACTTAGTGGCGAATGGCGGTTGTTGTTGTTGTGTATGTCTGTGTGTGTGTGTCTGTGTGTATATGTGTGATGTCTGTGTGTATGTGTGTGCAGCTATCAGTCAGTTTCTGGATGTAGACCACCTGCTCTCAATGCTGATTCAAATCCCTAAGACAGAGACGGTGAGATGATCACTTTAATCATCATCAGCATCACCTCGCTCAGCACCACACAGTACCCCTTCATCACGTTAAACAGGGGTGGGGAACGTCCGGTCTCTGGCCCTGCCAAGGCAACCGCAGGCAGGACTCGAAATTCAATAAATCTAGGTAGAGCAAACCTGGAAGAGCAGTTGCGAGTAGCAACAACATCGTCAATACCGGCTAACATCACCAAACGCTTCGCCAAAGAGAAGCAGTTCCAGCCCATCGCATTAGGGGCGAGTTAATTAAACGTTTGACCGGATATAACGGGCTAATTTTTAAGTTGATCAATTTTGTATGGCCCGCGAATGATGTTGTAAATATCCAAATGGCCCTTGGTAGAAAAAAGGTTCCCCACCCGTGATGTAGAGAGAGAGGCTATTTAGTGATCTATTTATTTGTCTATATTTATCTCTACATGTATCTATCTATATTCGGTAAAGTCACGTAGAAGGGAAATAATATAAATATAAAACAATACAATTTTCTTGCTGTGGTTTTCACACCTTGATGATGATTACTTGTGTTGCAGTCGAAACTTCGTGATAATTTTATTGTTTTATATTTTTATTATTTTATAGTTTCCCTTTCTACGTGGTGACTTTACCGAAAGAACCAAGAATATGAATCCCTGCGGTCACGAAAGCTTTAAATCAAAATGTATCTATCTATGTATCTGTCTATCCATCCACCCTGTTCCAGTTGAGAACTTCTGAGTCTAAGATCAACTACGCCATCCACCTCAAGCATGTCCTGGAGTTGGTGTCTCCACTGCAGGTTACATCGCCTGCCCAAGATCACTGTCATCACTAATTATTGTTAATCACTACCATCACTAATTATCATTAATCACTGTCATCACTAATTATTGTTCATCGCTATGATCACTAATTATCATTAATCACTGTCATCACTAATTATTGTTAATCACTACCATCACTAATTATCATTAATCACTATCATCACTAATTATTGTTAATCACTATCATCACTAATTATTATTGATCACTGTCATCACTAATTATTGTTAATCACTATCATCACTAATTATTGTTAATCACTATCATCACTACTTATTGTTAATCACTATCATCACTAATTATTGTTAATCACTGTCATCACTAATTATTATTGATCACTGTCATCACTAATTATTGTTAATCACTGTCATCACTAATTATTATTGATCACTATCATCACTAATTATTGTTAATCACTGTCATCACTAATTATTATTGATCACTATCATCACTAATTATTGTTAATCACCATCATCACTAATTATTGTTAATCACCATCATCACTAATTATTGTTAATCCCTGTCATCACTAATTATTGTTAATCACTGTCATCACTAATTATTGTTAATCACTGTCATCACTAATTATTGTTAATCACTATCATCACTAATTATCGTTAATCACTGTCATCACTAATTATTGTTAATCACTATCATCACTAATTATTGTTAATCACTATCATCACTAATTATTGTTAATCACTGTCATCACTAATTATTATTGATCACTATCACCACTAATTATTGTTCATCACTGTCATCACTAATTATTATTGATCACTATCACCACTAATTATTGTTAATCACCATCATCACTAATCATCGTTAATCACTATCATCACTAATTATTATTAATCACTATCATCACTAATTATTGTTAATCACTATCATCACTAATTATTGTTAATCACTGTCATCACTAATTATTATTGATCACTATCACCACTAATTATTGTTCATCACTGTCATCACTAATTATTATTGATCACTATCACCACTAATTATTGTTAATCACTGTCATCACTAATTATTATTGATCACTATCATCACTAATTATTGTTAATCACTGTCATCACTAATTATTATTGATCACTATCATCACTAATTATTATTGATCACTATCATTATCATTAAGCTGCCACTGGGGGTGCCCCTAGGCCACAGCAGACTCACACACAGAGACAGCTGCCACTGGGGGTACCCCTAGGCTACAGCAGACTCACACACAGAGACAGCTGCCACTGGGGGTGCCCCTAGGCTACAGCAGACTCACCCACAGAGACAGCTGCCACTGGGGGTGCCCCTAGGCAACAGCAGACTCACACACAGAGACAGCTGCCACTGGGGGTGCCCCTAGGCAACAGCAGACTCACACACAGAGACAGCTGCCCCTGGGGGTGCCCCTAGACCACAGCAGACTCACACACAGAGACAGCTGCCACTGGGGGTGCCCCTAGGCAACAGCAGACTCACACACAGAGACAGCTGCCACTGGGGGTGCCCCTAGGCAACAGCAGACTCACACACAGAGACAGCTGCCACTGGGGGTGCCTCCACAACACCCACAGGTAGGGTGAGTGGCAGGTGAGGTGAGTGGTGAGGTGAGGGGTTGGTGAGGGGTGGGTGAGTGTTGAGTGAAGGGTGAGGTGAGTTGAGTGGTGAGGTGGTGAGTGGTGAGGTGGTGAGTGGTGAGTGACAGGTGCAGGTGTCACCCTCACCTATCTCTCCCCTGCTGTGTTCCCAGCGAGCGCTCAGCCCCTGCAAGACTCCACTGCTGACAGCCTACCAGAGCTCCCTGTTGGACTGCAGGTGACGAGGAGACCGGCTGGTGGTGGTGGTGGAGGTGGTGACTGTGGTGACGGTGGTGGGGGTGATGGTGGTGGAGGAGGTGGTGGTGGTGGGGGTGGTGGTGGGGGTGGTGGTGGGGGTGGTGGTGGTGGGGGTGATGGTGGTCGAGGAGGTGGTGGTGGTGGTGGTGTGGGTGGGGGTGGTGGAGGAGGTGGTGGTGATGGTGGGGGTGGTGACGGTGGTGGTGGTGGTGGTGGGGGTGGAGGTGTGGGTGGTGGTGGGGGTGATGGTGGTGACGGTGGTAGTGGTGGTGGTGGTGGTGGTAGTGGGGGTGGTGGTGTGGGTGGTGGTGGTGATGGTGGTGATGGTGGTGACGGTGGTGAGGGTGATGGTGGTGATGGTGAGGGTTGTGACGGTGGCAAAAACAACCCCCTACCTCCTCGTTGGTACCGGATGGCAACGCTGTGGTGGGCAGTGCCATGGGGGGAGGGCCTATTTAGATTTTTGGCTTTTCCCTTAATGACGTTTGTAGCCACCACAGCAGCCAATTGGGGGCTCTGCATGGGTGCGAGGGGCTGGTAACCCATCTACGTTCAATTAATTATCACCAAACCATGAATGAAAAATGTAATTAATAAGCTTGTGCCGGAGGCCCCGGGGGGATAGGCATTTATGACGTCTCCTGGCCAAACCCCATTTGGCGGAGCCAGGAGACTGAATCCTTCCCCTCGGGGCTCCTCCTTTAACAACGAAAAGCCACTACGGATGGCCTCGTAGAATGTTCGAATGCTCACTGCGGAGGAGAGGTTGCCACTTCTCTGTCGGGAGCTGGACCGGTACCGCCTGGATCTCTGTGGTAATCAGGAGGTCCGGTGGACCGGCTCTGGCTCCTGCCACCGTGAGGGGTGGACAGTCTTCTACTCAGGGGAGGAGACTACCAAACAACAGGGAGTGGCTCTTCTTCTAAACAAAAGAATGAAGGGGGCGTGGGAGCGTGGTGGTGAGGTGTGGGAAGCTGTAAGCCCCAGGCTACTTTTTGGGCTCGCCTTCCCATCAACCAGAGGTGAGGAGTGGTGGTCATGGTTAGTTATGCCCCCACCGAAGATGAACATCCGTGGAAGGATGCAGGCATAAGTCAGATGCCTCCTATAACCTCCTGTCACAGGTGCTAGCTAAAGTGGACCCTCGGGATAGAGTCATCTTGTTGGGTGACTTCAATGCCCGAGTTGGTCATGATGCTGACACCTGGTCTGGAGTGATTGGAAGGCATGAGCCAGATCAGCTCAATAACAACGGCAGGAGGTTGCTAGATTTGTGTGCAGCCCATGGGCTTATAATTACCAACACGCTGTTCCGGCATCGGCGCATCCACACAACATCATGGATGCATGCCGGGTCTAAGCAAGGCCATCTACTGGATGTCATAGTGACGGAACAGCGAATGCGGGCCCATGTCCTTGACACCAGGACCTACCGTGGTACTGATCTGCCCACTGACCATCGACTAGTCATCTGTAAGATGCGCCTGCCATTCTTCCACTCCGGTGGTGGGTGTACACCCAGGACCCCATTTAAACCCATAGTGGCCTGGTCTCAGTGTGGCTGGGGTTGGCATCGTCCCCCACTCCTCCTAATGTCGAGGGACAATGGGCGAGATTTAGGACTGTGGCTCATGCAGCTGCAATGGCTGCTTTGGGTACACGGTCCAGACCTCCCCAGAGACCTTGGCTGACAGTGGAGGTGCTCAGGCTGGCTGAGAAAAGCGACAGGCCCACTCTCATAGCCTACAGCATCCCGCGTCGGAGAATGAGGAGGCTTACCGTAACCTTTGCTCGGAAGTATGGAGAGCCGTGAGGTGCTGCAAGGATGGGTGGTGGTCGCGGGTTGCTGAGGAGATGGAGTCTGCCTCAATGGCCCGCGATCACAAATCGCTCTTTAACTCCATAAAAAAATATAACCTGCAGCGCCACACCTATTACCATCATTAGGGGAAAGAACAGTGACCAAATCTCCGACCCCGAGGAACAGGTTTGCATATTTGCTGAGCATTTCTGTGAGGTCCTGGGGGAGGAAAAATCCCTCAACCTGGAAAACATTGTGGGCCAAAGTGGGGATGACACTACTGAGGCTGCGGTGCCTCAAATATTGGAAGAAGTCACCCCCTGTGAGTGGCTGGCTGAGGTGCCATCTGTTGAGGAAGTACTGAAGGCAATCCAGAGTCTGAGACCAGGAAAGGCACCGGGTAGAGACGATCTCCCATGCAAAATGCTGAGGAAGGGTGGCGTTTGTGCACAAACTGTCCTACATGACATCATAACAACAGTCTGGACCACTGGATGGGTTCCGCAGGATTGGAAGAATGCCCTGGTGGTCCCCCTCTTTAAGAAGGGGGACCGTACAGACTGTAACAACTACAGGGGTATCTCACTCCTCAGTGTGCCGGGAAAGGTCCTGGCAAGGATTATTCAACATCGCCGTGCAAGGCACGCTTAGAAGAGGCATGCGGAACCCCAATGCGGTTTCAGGAAAAGGCGTTCCTGCACATGTCATATTTTCTGTCTGTCTGCTACAGTATAGGTATAGGGAATTCCAACAAGACCTACATCTCTGCTTTATTGACCTGACCAAGGCCTATGACACCATCAGTAGGCCTGGGCTCTGGGTTGTTCTTCGTGCTTTCGAAGTCCCTGACCCTCTGCTCATGATCATTAAGGACCTTCATGATAGTGAGCGGGCCCAGGCAAATCTACGTGGCCGGGAGTCGGAGCCATTCCCTGTACACCTTGGGGTGCGGCAGGGATGTCCTCTGGCTCCCACATTATTAAACATCTATTTTGACCACGTAGTTCGTGAAGTCTTCAGTAGCTGTACCGGAGGAATTCCCATCTGGTACAGATAGAATGGGAGGCTGATCGATGCCCGGGTGCGGTCAAGGGATGGCTCCCGATTGTTCAACCATGTAATGTATGCCGATGATCTGGGAATTGCTGCTCACTCAAAGGAGGAGTTGGAGGCACTGCTGCTGAACCTGGAGCTTGCCACTAAGAGGTGGAGCCTTACCCACTGAAACTAAGCACTTGCCTGGGTATTTTGTGCCATCGGACACTCCACCCCCACAACTTCCAATTGGTGATGGGATAGTTGTGGGGAGAGTGGAGAGTTTCCCATACCTGGGCAGTGTGCTCATGACCGGCTCCGGTTTAACAGCACTCGGAATCGGTCAAGCGGCATTATCTTTTCATCGGTTGCGTAATGCTGTGTGGAAGCTACTTGGTCTGTCGCTCCGCACTAAGCTTCAGGTCTTCTCGGCCACAGTCATTCCCTCCCTTCTCTATGCCTGTGAAACGTGGACCCCCCTAAGGGAACATCTTTGCTGGTTAGAAACATTTAGGCTGGCCTGTCTACGATCCATCCTGGGTTTAACCTGGCTGGATTGTGTGAGGAGCTCACAAATCCTTGAAAGATCTGGGCAAGGTCCCATCGGTGAGCTCCTCCGGCAGGCAACACTGCGTTGGCTGGGCCATGTAGCCCGCATGCCCAGCCATCACATGCCGAAACAGCTTTTGTTCAGCCGGATCGAGGGGGCTAGAGAAGATGGAGTGACGTGGTACAGGAGGACGTGGAGCTGAGTGGACTTGCCGATGACTGGTACCAGCGGTGTCGAGATCGGACTCAGTGGAGGAGGCTCGTGAAGGATGCTACTGGGCAGTTGGAGGTAGTCGCCCTCCAACAACAACGGAGGGCGGTGGAGCGACGCTCACAACAACGAGCGGAGCGCCGGGTGGCTAAAGCACAGCGGGTTGGCACAGTAGGGGGCACAGGTGGTGCATCAGCCACTCATCTCAGTCAGTCCCCCCCTGGCACCTGGGTCTGCCCCGTGACCTTCGTGCCAGCGTGCGTTCAACACTTCACGTGGCCTTGAAGTGCACATGGCCTGGCACAAGCGTCGTGGTGACGTCATCGCCACTTAGTGGCGAACGGCGGTTGTCGTCGTCGTTGTTGTTGTCGGCGACGGTGGCGGCGTCGATGGCGGCGGCGACACCACAACCCCCACCGCGTCTCCTCCCCCGCTGTCCCCGTGCCAGGTTCCCTGCGATCCTGGGCAAGCTGCGCACGGTGCTGACCGACGATTTGCCCTTCCGCAAGGGCAACCTCCTCTCGGCCAGGACACGGCGCTGCCACGTCGTGCGCCCCGGCCTCAACGGCTTCCTGGACCTCGCTCGGCGCATCCTCTCCGAGGCTGTCGGAGACATCGAAGGCACGGCACGGCTCACCCACCCGTAGCCCTCCCCGGCCGTCTTTGTATCTCTCTCTTCCTCTCTCTCTCTACCGCCTGCTGCTGTACGTTTGGAGTTTGCGTGTCTCTCTCATCATCGTCATCATCACGGTGGCTGCGAGATGTCAAGTACCTCGCCTGGTACGCAGGAGGTCGTGGGTTCCACCATCATCTCCCCCCCCCCTCTCCTCCTTTCTCCCCCACTCTTCCCCCTCTCTCCCCTGCCCATTCTCTCTCTCAGAGATCATCAAACAGCTCTCCGTGATTCACAGCCTGCCCATTCTCTCTCCCAGAGACCATCACACAGCTCTCCGAGATTCAGAACCTGCCCATTCTCTCTCTCCCAGAGATCATCAAACAGCTCTCCGTGATTCACAACCTGCCCATTCTCTCTCTCCCAGAGATCATCAAACAGCTCTCCGAGATTCACAACCTGCCCATTCTCTCTCTCCCAGAGATCATCAAACAGCTCTCCGAGATTCACAACCTGCCCATTCTCTCTCTCTCAGAGATCATCAAACAGCTCTCCGTGATTCACAACCTGCCCATTCTCTCTCTCCCAGAGACCATTACACAGCTCTCTGAGATTCAGAACCTGCCCATTCTCTCTCTCCCAGAGATCATCAAACAGCTCTCCGTGATTCACAACCTGCCCATTCTCTCTCTCCCAGAGATCATCAAACAGCTCTCCGAGATTCACAACCTGCCCATTCTCTCTCTCCCAGAGATCATCAAACAGCTCTCCGTGATTCACAACCTGCCCATTTTCTCTCTCTCCCAGAGATCATCAAACAGCTCTCCGAGATTCACAACCTGCCCATGTCCATGAGCTACAGCGCCCTGCGTGGCTTTTACATCCAGACGTCCGCTCACTCCCTGCAGCCCGAACAGCGTCTGCCAGAGGTCTTCATCAAGGTCAACGCACAGAGACTCACAGACTCATCACACAGAGACTCACAGACTCACCACACAGACTCATAGACTCATCGCACAGAGACCTATAGACTCATCGCACAGAGACCCACAGACTCACCACACAGAGACTCATAGACTCATCACATAGAGACTCACAGACTCATCGCACAGAGACCCATAGACTCATCGCACAGAGACCCACAGACTCACCACACAGAGACCCATAGACTCACCACACAGACTCATAGACTCATCGCACAGAGACTCACAGACTCATCACACAGAGACTCACAGACTCACCACACAGACTCATAGACTCATCGCACAGAGACCCATAGACTCATCGCACAGAGACCCACAGACTCACCACACAGAGACTCATAGACTCATCACATAGAGACTCATAGACTCATCGCACAGAGACCCATAGACTCATCGCACAGAGACCCACAGACTCACCACACAGAGACCCATAGACTCACCACACAGACTCATAGACTCATCGCACAGAGACTCACAGACTCATCACACAGAGACTCACAGACTCACCACACAGACTCATAGACTCATCACACAGAGACCCATAGACTCATCGCACAGAGACCCACAGACTCACCACACAGAGACCCACAGACTCACCACACAGAGACTCATAGACTCACACAGAGACCCATAGACTCATCACACAAAGACCCATAGACTCACCACACAGACTCATAGACTCATCGCACAGAGACTCACAGACTCATCACACAGAGACTCACAGACTCACCACACAGACTCATAGACTCATCGCACAGAGACCCATAGACTCATCGCACAGAGACCCACAGACTCACCACACAGAGACTCATAGACTCATCACATAGAGACTCATAGACTCATCGCACAGAGACCCATAGACTCATCGCACAGAGACCCACAGACTCACCACACAGAGACCCATAGACTCACCACACAGACTCATAGACTCATCGCACAGAGACTCACAGACTCATCACACAGAGACTCACAGACTCACCACACAGACTCATAGACTCATCACACAGAGACCCATAGACTCATCGCACAGAGACCCACAGACTCACCACACAGAGACCCACAGACTCACCACACAGAGACTCATAGACTCACACAGAGACCCATAGACTCATCACATAGAGACCCATAGACTCATCACACAGAGACCCATAGACTCACCACACAGAGACCCATAGACTCATCACATAGAGACCCACAGACTCACCACACAGAGACCCATAGACTCACCACACAGAGACCCATAGACTCACCACGCAGAGACGCATAGACTCATCACACAGAGACTCAGACTCACCACTCACAGACTCACCACTCATAGACTCACCACTCACAGACTCACCACTCATAGACCCAGAGTCTATGTGTGAGTTTATGTGTCTAGGTGTGAGACTATGTGTGAGTCTGTGTCTATCTGTGAGTCTGTGTCTTTGTGTGAGTCTATGTGTCTATGTGTGAACTATGTGTGAGTCTATGTGTCTACGTGTGAGTCTGTGTCTATGTGTGATTCTATGTGTCTATGTGTGAGTCTATGTGTCTATGTGTGTGTCTACGTGTGAGTCTATGAGTCTATGTGTGAGTCTATGTGTCTATGTGTGAGTCTATGTGTGAGTCTATGTGTCTATCTGTGAGTCTATGTGTCTATGTGTGAGTCTCACCCCTCACCCCACCACTCACCACACCCCTCACTCACCACCCCTCACTCACCACTCAGCGCACCACTCACCACACCCCTCACTCACCCCTCACCACCCCTCACTCACCACTCACCACCCTCACTCACCACTCACCACCCCTCACTCACCACTCACCACCCCTCACTCACCACCACTCACCACCCCTCACTCACCACTCACCACCCCTCACTCACCACCCCTCACTCACCACTCACCACCACTCACTCACCACCACTCACTCACCACTCACCACCCCTCACTCACCACTCACCACCACTCACTCACCACCACTCACTCACCACTCACCACCCCTCACTCACCCCTCACTCACCACTCACCACCCCTCACTCACCACTCACCACCACTCACCCCATCACTCACCACTCTCACTCACCACTCACCACCCTCACTCACCACTCACCACCCTCACTCACCACTCCCCACCACTCACTCACCACTCACCATCCTCACTCACCACTCACCACCACTCACTCACCACTCACCACTCTCACTCACCACTCACCACCCTCACTCACCACTCACTCACCCCTCACTCACCCCTCACTCACCACTCACCACCCCTCACTCACCACTCACCACACCCCTCACTCACCACTCACCACCCTCACTCACCACTCACCACCCCTCACTCACCACTCACCACCACTCACTCACCACTCACCACCCCTCACTCACCACTCACTCACCCCTCACTCACCCCTCACCACTCACTCACCACCCCTCACTCACCACTCACCACACCCCTCACTCACCACTCACCACCCCTCACTCACCCCTCACCACACCTCACTCACCACTCACCACCCTCACTCACCTCTCACTCACCACTCACCACCCCTCACTCACCCCTCACCACACCTCACTCACCACTCACCACCCTCACTCACCCCTCACTCACCACTCACTCACCACCCCTCACTCACCACTCACCACCCCTCACTCACCACTCACCACCACTCACCCCACCACTCACCACCCTTCACTCACCACCCCTCACTCACCACCCCTCACTCACCACTCACCACCCCTCACTCACCACTCACCACCCCTCACTCACCACCCCTCACTCACCACTCACCACACCCCTCACTCACCACTCACCACCCCTCACCACCCCTCACTCACCACTCACCACACCCCTCACTCACCACTCACCACCCCTCACTCACCACTCACCACCCCTCACTCACCAGGTGAGCAAACGTGGGAACCTTCTCAGCTACACCACCATGGACCTCATGAGGCTGAACTGCCGCAGCCAGGAGGCCGTGGAGGAGATTTACCTCATGTCCAACGTGTGAGAGAACACCCCTACCCCAGGCAGAGTGTGGTGGACTAATCTCCATCTGTTCCTCCACTCACTGCCCCGTCTACCTGTGGGGGTTGCAGAGGAACCCCCTGGCTATGCCCTGCACTACTATACACTACACTATACACTACACTATACACTACACTATACACTACACTATACACTACTATACACTACACTATACACTACACTATACACTACACTATACACCACAATATACACTACACTATACACTACACTATACACTACACTATACACTACAATATACACTACACTATACACTACACTATACACTACACTATACACTACTATACACTACAATATACACTATACTATACCCTACACTATACACTACTATACACTACACTATACCCTACACTATACATTACTATACACTACACTATACACTACACTACTATACACTACACTATACACTACACTATACACTACACTATACACTACTATACACTACACTATACACTACACTATACACTACACTATACACTACTATACACTACACTATACACTACACTATGCACTACTATACACTACACTATACACTACTATACACTACACTATACACTACTATACACTACACTATACACTACACTATACTACTATACACTACACTATACACTACTGTACACTGTACATTACACTATGCACTACACTATACACTACTATACACTACACTATACACTACTATACACTACATTATACACTACACTATACACTACTACACTATACACTACATTATACACTACTATACACTACACTATACACTACACTATGCACTACTGTACACTATACACTACACAATGCACTACACTATACACTACACTATACACTACTGTACACTATATACTATACACTACACTATACACTACTGTACACTATACACTACACTATGCACTACACTATACACTACACTATACACTACTGTACACTACACTATACATTACTATACACTACTACACTACACTATGCACTACACTATACACTACACTATACTCTACTGTACACTACACTATGCACTACACTATACACTACTGTACACTACTCTTTACACAACACCCTTTGGGGAGGGGAGGGTGACCCCCGCTCTGTCTCCGTGCCCAGGGTGTTGTCCAAGCTGTTTGCGGAGATCCGGGAGGACATTGTGTGTCTCTACAAGCTTGCTGACGCAGTGTCCATGGTGGACATGCTGCTGGCATTCGCTCACCGCACCACGCTCACCAAGTCCGGTACGCGGTGAGTGGGTGGGTGGGTGGGTGAGTGGGTGGCTGAGTGGGTGGGTGAGTGAGTGAGGGAGTGAGTGGGTGAGTGAGTGGGTGAGTGAGTCGGTGGGTGGGTGGATGAGTGAGTGGGTGAGTGAGTGGGTGAGTGAGTGGGTGGGTGAGTGAGTGAGGGAGTGAGTGGGTGAGTGGGTGAGTGAGTCGGTGGGTGGGTGAGTGAGTGGGTGAGTGAGTGGGTGAGTGGGTGGGTGATTGAGTGCGTGAGTGGGTGAGTGAGGGAGTGAGTGAGTGAGTGGGTGAGTGGGTGGGTGGGTGAGTGAGTGGCCTTCACCCCCCGTGACCTCCCCCCGTGATCGTCACCCCCGTGACCTCCCCCCGTGACCTCCGCCGCCGTGACCTTCACCCCCCGTGACCTCCGCTCCCGTGACCTCCCTCCTGTGACCTCCCCCCCCCGTGACCTCCTCCCCCCCCGTGACCTCCCCCTCCGTGACCTCCCCCCCGTGACCTCCCCCCCGCTGTCTGTGGTGAGCTGCAGTCCGTCCGGAATTCTCTGGCACGCTGGCCCTCAAGGGGGCTCGCCACCCCATCCTGGAGCGGGTGCTGGGCTGGCCGCTGGTGCCTAACGACGTCTTCCTGTCGGACGCCTCAAACTTCCTCGTTGTCACGGGGCCCAACAACAGCGGCAAGTCCACGCTGCTGAGACAGGTGGCACTCTGCCAGGTGATGGCACAGATCGGTGAGTGGGTGGGGGGGGGTGAGTTGGTGAGTGAGTGGGTGGGTGAGTGAGTGAGTGAGTTGGTGAGTGGGTGAGTGAGTTGGTGAGTGAGTGAGTGGGTGAGTGAGTGAGTTGGTGAGTGGGTGGGTGAGTTGGTGAGTGAGTGAGTGGGTGGGTGAGTGAGTGAGTTGGTGAGTGGGTGGGTGAGTTGGTGAGTGAGTGAGTCGGTGGGTGAGTGAGTTGGTGAATGGGTGGGTGAGTTGGTGAGTGAGTTGGTTGGTGAGTGGGTGGGTGAGTTGGTGAATGAGTGAGTTGGTGAGTGAGTGAGTGGGTGAGTGGGTGAGTGATTGGGTGAGTGAGTCAGTGAGTTGGTGAGTGAGTGGGTGAGTGATTGAGTGGGTGAGTCAGTGAGTGAGTGAGTGAGTGGGTGGGTGAGTGACTGTTTGAGTGAGTGGGTGAGTGAGTGATTGAGTGGGTGGGTGGGTGAGTGAGTGGGTGAGTGATTGAGTGGGTGGGTGAGTGAGTGGGTGAGTGATTGAGTGGGTGAGTAAGTGGGTGAGTGATTGAGTGGGTGAGTGAGTGGGTGAGTGAGTGAGTGGGTGAGTGAGTGAGTGAGTAGGTGAGTGAGTGAGTAGGTGAGTGTTTGAGTGAGTGAGTAGGTGAGTGAGTGAGTAGGTGAGTGAGTAGGTGAGTGAGTGAGTGGGTGATTGAGTGAGTAGGTGAGTGAGTGGGTGAGTAAGTGAGTGAGTGGGTGATTGAGTAGGTGAGTAAGTGAGTAGGTGAGTGTTTGAGTGAGTGAGTAGGTGAGTAAGTAAGTGAGTGAGTGTTTGGGTGAGTGAGTGAGTAGGTGAGTAAGTAAATGAGTGAGTGTTTGAGTGAGTGAGTAGGTGAGTAAGTAAGTGAGTGAGTGTTTGAGTGAGTGAGTGAGTAGGTGAGTAAGTAAGTGAGTGAGTGTTTGAGTGAGTGAGTGAGTAGGTGAGTAAGTAAGTGAGTGAGTGTTTGAGTGAGTGAGTAGGTGAGTAAGAAAGTGAGTGAGTGTTTGAGTGAGTGAGTAGGTGAGTAAGTAAGTGAGTGAGTGTTTGAGTGAGTGAGTGAGTAGGTGAGTAAGTAAGTGAGTGAGTGTTTGGGTGCTACCACTGCTTCAGGTTGTTTCGTACCAGCCGACTTTGCCTGCGTGAGGATCGCTGATCAGATCTTCACTCGCATCGGTGTGGACGACGACATCCAGCCACTCTCCTCCACCTTCACCATCGAGATGAGAGAGGTGGGTGGGGAGTGAGAGGGTGGGTGAGTGGGTGGGTGGGTGAGTGGATTGGTGAGTGGGTTGGTGGGTGAGTGTGTGAGTGGGTGGGTGAGTGTGTGAGTGGGTTGGTGAGTGGGTGGGTGAGTGGTTGGGTAGGTGGGTGAGTGGGTTGGTGAGTGGGTGTGTGAGTGGGTGGGTGAGTGGATGTGTGAGTGGGTGGGTGAGTGGGTGGGTGAGTGGTTGGGTAGGTGGGTGATTGGGTTGGTGATTGGGTGTGTGAGTGGGTGGGTGAGTGAGTGAGTGAGTTGGTGAGTGGGTGGGTGTGTAGGTGGGTGAGTGGGTGGGTGACCCCCGGTGACCCCCATGACCCCAGGTGAACTACATAGTTCGCACAGCCACCGACCGCTCTCTGGTGATCATCGACGAGCTCGGGAGGGGCACCGGGGTCCACGAGGCCCTGGGGATCTGTCACTCGGTCTGTGAGTGTCTCCTGCAGCGCAAGGTGGTGACCACTCACACTCACCACAAACACTCACCACTCACACTCACCACACTCACCACTCACACTCACCACTCACCACTCACCACCCTCACCACCCTCACCACCCCTGTGTGTCTCCCCCCCCTCCCCCAGACGTTCACCATCTTCGCCACCCACCACCTGGAGCTGAGCCACCTCTCCACCCTCTACCCCAACGTCTCCAACAGCCACTTCCTGGTGGAGTCGCGCAATCAGCAGCAGCAGCAGCTGCCCTGGGCCGGCCGTCGTGACGGTAAAGCCGCTGGTGCCGACGACTCGCGGACGGTGCCACGTGTGACGTGCACGTACAAGCTGGTGCAGGGGCACACGCCGGACACGCACTACGGTACTACGCGTGTGTGTGTGTACGTGTGTGTGTGTGTACGTGTGTGTGTACGTGTGTGTGTGTGTGGTCCGGAAAAACAACCCCCTACCTCCTCGCGGTGCCGGATGGGCAACTCTGTCGTGGACAGTGCTTTGGGGCGAGATCCAATTTTGATTGGCTCCTCCCCTCATGGCAAATGCATCCACCACAGGGGCTAAACGGGGGCTCTGGACAGGTGCGAGGGGCTGGTAACCCTTCCACCTTCAATTAATTACCACGAAACCACGAGTTAAACTGAAATATGTAACTAATAAGCTTGTGCCGGAGGCCCCGGGGGGACAGGCGTCTATGACGTCTCCTGACCAAACCCCATTTGGCGGAGCCAGAAGACTGAATATCTACCCTCGGGGCTCCTCCAGAAACAACGAAAAACCACTACGGGTGGCCACGTGGAATGTTCGAACGCTCACTGCGGAGGAGAGGCTGCCACTCCTCTGTCGGGAGCTGGACCGGTACCGCCTGGATCTCTGTGGTATTCAGGAGGTCCGGTGGACCGGCTCTGGCTCCTACCACCATGAGGGGTGAACAGTCCTCTTCTCACGGCAGGAGACTGCCAAACAACAGGGAGTGGCTCTTCTTCTAAACAAAAGAATGAAGGGGGCGTGGGAGCGTGGCGGTGAGGTTTGGGAAGCTGTAAGCTCCAGGCTACTTTGGGCTCGCCTTCCCAACAACCGGAGGTGAGGAGTGGTGGTCGTGGTTACTTATGCCCCCACCGAAGACGAACATCCGTGGAGGGATCCAGGCAAGGCCGATGAGTCAGATGCCTTCTATGACCTCCTGTCACAGGTGCGAGCTAAAGTGGCCCCTCGGAATAGTCATCTTGTTGGGTGAATGCCCGAGTTGGTCATGATGCACCTGGTCTGGAGTGATTGGAAGGCATGGGCCAGACCAGCTCAATAACAACGGCAGGAGGCTGCTACATTTTTGTGCAGCCCATGGGCTTGTAAATACCAACACGCTGTTCCGGCATCGCCGCATCCACACAACATCATGGATGCATGCCGGGTCCAAGCAAGAACATCTGCTGGACTACATAGTGACGGACCAGCGGATGCGAGCCCATGTCCTTGACACCAGGACCTACCGTGGAGCTGATCTGCCCACTGACCATCGACTTGTAATCTGTAAGATGCACCTGCAATTCTTTCACTCCGGTGGTGGGTGTACATCCAGGACCCCATTCAAACCCTTAGTGGCATGCTCTGCCGGCTGGGATTGGCATCGTCCCCCACTCCTCCTGATGTCGAGGGTAAATGGGCGAGGTTTAGGACTGTGACTCATGCAGCTGAAATGGCTGCTTTGGGTACGCGGTCCAGACCTCCCCAGAGACCCTGGCTGACAAGAGGAGGTGTTCAGGATGGCGACAGGCCCACTGTCATCGGCTACAGAATCCCACGTCGGAGAATGAGGAGGCTTACCGCAGCCCTCGCTCGGAGGTTCGGAGAGCCGCGAGGCGCCGCAAGGATGGGTGGCGGTCGCGGGTTGCCGAGGAGATGGAGTCTGCATCAGTGGCCCGCGATCACAAATCTCTATTTAACTCCCATCAAGAAAGTAACCTGCGGCGCCACAACCGATTACCATCATTGGGGGAAAGAACGGTGACCCGATCTCCGATCCCCAGGGAACAGGTTTTCAGATTTGCCGAGCATTTCCACGAGGTCCCGGTAGTGGGAGGGGGGAAACCCCTCGGCCCGGAAAAACGCATCGCGGCACAGAGCGGGGATGGCCCTGCCGAGGCCGCCGGCGCCTCAAACATCGTGAAGAAGAAGCCGTCGCCTTCCCCCCCCCCTCCTCCTCCCTCTCCCCCTCCTCCTCCCCCTCCCCCCCCGCGTGCCCCGCGTCCAGGTCTGGAAATGGCCACGCTGTCATCGCTGCCGCCCTCCCTGCTGCGCGACGCCACGGGGCTGCTGGCGCGGATCGGCGGCAAGAGCTGGGTAACGACGCTGACCCCCGCTGACACCCCCGCCGCGACCCCCCCGAGACCCGCCCGTGACCCCCCGCCGCCCGTGACCCCTCCGCGACCCCCCCCAGATGGAGCGTCAGGCCGACTCCGCGCCCGTGCTGCACCGAGCGGCCGTCCACCGCCTCGCGACGAGGCTGGGCCAGGCGGCGCGACACTCGCGGCTGGACGGAGCCGGCCTGGCCTCGTACCTGGGGTCGCTGAGACAGCGGTACCTCGACGAGCTGGAGCACATCGCTGACGCCACCGCTAACACCCACTGAACAACACCACCACGAACACCACCACCGCTAACACCCACTGAACGACACCACCACCACCACCACCGCTAACACACACTGAACAACACCACCAACACCACCACCACCGCTAACACCCACTGAACGACACCACCACCAACACCACCACCGCTAACACCCACTGAACGACACCACCACCACCACCACCGCTAACACACACTGAACAACACCACCAACACCACCACCACCGCTAACACCCACTGAACAACACCACCAACTTCACCACCACCACCGCTAACACCCACTGAACGACACCACCACCAACACCACCACCGCTAACACCCACTGAACGACACCACCACCAACACCACCACCGCTAACACCCACTGAACGACACCACCACCACCACCGCTAACACCCACTGAACGACACCACCACCACCACCGCTAACACCCACTGAACGACACCAACACCACCACCGCTAACACCCACTGAACGACAACACCACCAACACCACCACCACCGCTAACACCCACTGAACGACACCACCACCAACACCACCACCGCTAACACCCACTGAACGACACCACCACCAACACCACCACCGCTAACACCCACTGAACGACACCACTACCAACACCACCGCTAACACCCACTGAACGACACCACCACCAACACCACCACCACTAACACCCACTGAACGACACCACCACCAACACCAACACCGCTAACACCCACTGAACGACACCAACACCGCTAACACCCACTAAACGACACCAGCACCAACACCACCACCGCTAACACCCACTGAACAACACCACCACCAACACCAACACCGCTAACACCCACTGAACGACACCACCACCGCTAACACCCACTGAACGACACCACCACCAACACCACCACCGCTAACACCCACTGAACGACACCACCACCAACACCACCACCACCAACTGAACACCACCACCAACACCACTAACACACACTGAACGACACCACCACCACCACCACCACCGCTAACACCCACTGAACACCACCGCCATGATGCACCAGCAACACCACCACCAATGCCACCACCACCAGCAACACCACCACCAATGCCACCACCACCACCAACAACACCACCAACAACGCCACCACCACCAAGAATGCTACCACCACTGCCACCAGCTAAACACCACCACCACCACGATCCACCACAAACACCACCACTACCGCCGCCACCAACTGAACACCACCACCACGATCCACCACCAACACCACCAACAACGCCACCACCACCATGATGCACCAGCAACACCACCAACAACGCCACACCATCAATGCTGCCATCACCACCGCCACCACCACCACCAAGAATGCTACCACCACCACCGCCACCAACTGAACACCACCACCACCACCACGATCCAACACCACCAATGCTACCACCACCAATTCCACCACCACCACCACCACGGTGGAGGGGTAAGCGTGTGGGTACCATTGTGTGGTGTGGGGTAGGCTGACGGAGGTCCCGATTAGCCAGACGATGATGTTATTTCGTGCTGTGTTGTTGGATATATAAACAAAAAGTTTACTGTCAAACTGGCTCAGTGATTGAGTAATTTAGTGAGCAAGCGACTGAGTGAGCAGCTGAGCTCCTGAGTGAGTGACTGGCTGAGTGAGTGAGTGACTGGCTGAGTGAGTGACTGGCTGAGTGAGTGAGTGACTGGCTGAGTGAGTGAGTCACTGGCTGAGTGAGTCACTGGCTGAGTGAGTGAGTGAGTGACTGGCAGAGTGAGTGACTGGCTGAGTGAGTGACTGGCTGAGTGAGTGGCTGGCTGAGTGAGTGACTGGCAGAGTGAGTGACTGGCTGAGTGATTGAGTGACTGGCTGAGTGAGTGAGTGACTGGCTGAGTGAGTGAGTGACTGGCTGAGTGAGTGACTGGCTGAGTGAGTGACTGGCTGAGTGAGTGAGTGACTGGCTGAGTGAGTGAGTGACTGGTAGAGTGAGTGACTGGCTGAGTGAGTGAGTGACTGGCTGAGTGAGTGACTGGCTGAGTGAGTGAGTGACTGTCTGAGTGAGTCACTGGCTGAGTGAGTCACTGGCTGAGTGGGTGACTGGCTGAGTGAGTGACTGGCTGAGTGAGTGACTGGCTGAGTGAGTCACTGGCTGAGTGAGTGAGTGACTGGCTGAGTGAGTGACTGGCTGAGTGAGTGAGTGACTGGCTGAGTGAGTGAGTGACTGGCTGAGTGAGTGAGTGACTGGCTGAGTGAGTGACTGGCTGAGTGAGTGAGTGACTGGCTGAGTGAGTGAGTGACTGGTAGAGTGAGTGACTGGCTGAGTGAGTGAGTGACTGGCTGAGTGAGTGACTGGCTGAGTGAGTGAGTGACTGGCTGAGTGAGTGACTGTCTGAGTGAGTCACTGGCTGAGTGAGTCACTGGCTGAGTGGGTGACTGGCTGAGTGAGTGACTGGCTGAGTGAGTGACTGGCTGAGTGAGTCACTGGCTGAGTGAGTGAGTGACTGGCTGAGTGAGTGACTGGCTGAGTGAGTGAGTGACTGGCTGAGTGAGTGAGTGACTGGTAGAGTGAGTGACTGGCTGAGTGAGTGAGTGACTGGCTGAGTGAGTGAGTGACTGGTAGAGTGAGTGACTGGCTGAGTGAGTGAGTGACTGGCTGAGTGAGTGACTGGCTGAGTGAGTGAGTGACTGTCTGAGTGAGTCACTGGCTGAGTGAGTCACTGGCTGAGTGGGTGACTGGCTGAGTGAGTGACTGGCTGAGTGAGTGACTGGCTGAGTGAGTCACTGGCTGAGTGAGTGAGTGACTGGCTGAGTGAGTGACTGGCTGAGTGAGTGAGTGACTGGCTGAGTGAGTGAGTGACTGGCTGAGTGAGTGAGTGACTGGCTGAGTGAGTGAGTGACTGGCTGAGTGAGTGAGTGACTGGTAGAGTGAGTGACTGGCTGAGTGAGTGAGTGACTGGCTGAGTGAGTGACTGGCTGAGTGAGTGAGTGACTGGCTGAGTGAGTGACTGTCTGAGTGAGTCACTGGCTGAGTGAGTCACTGGCTGAGTGGGTGACTGGCTGAGTGAGTGACTGGCTGAGTGAGTGACTGGCTGAGTGAGTCACTGGCTGAGTGAGTGAGTGACTGGCTGAGTGAGTGACTGGCTGAGTGAGTGAGTGACTGGCTGAGTGAGTGAGTGACTGGTAGAGTGAGTGACTGGCTGAGTGAGTGAGTGACTGGCTGAGTGAGTGAGTGACTGGCTGAGTGAGTGACTGTCTGAGTGAGTCACTGGCTGAGTGAGTCACTGGCTGAGTGGGTGACTGGCTGAGTGAGTGACTGGCTGAGTGAGTGACTGGCTGAGTGAGTGAGTGACTGGCTGAGTGAGTGAGTGACTGGCTGAGTGAGTGAGTGACTGGTAGAGTGAGTGACTGGCTGAGTGAGTGAGTGACTGGCTGAGTGAGTGACTGGCTGAGTGAGTGAGTGACTGTCTGAGTGAGTCACTGGCTGAGTGAGTCACTGGCTGAGTGGGTGACTGGCTGAGTGAGTGACTGGCTGAGTGAGTGACTGGCTGAGTGAGTCACTGGCTGAGTGAGTGAGTGACTGGCTGAGTGAGTGAGTGACTGGCTGAGTGAGTGAGTGACTGGCTGAGTGAGTGACTGGCTGAGTGAGTGAGTGACTGTCTGAGTGAGTCACTGGCTGAGTGAGTCACTGGCTGAGTGGGTGACTGGCTGAGTGAGTGACTGGCTGAGTGAGTGACTGGCTGAGTGAGTCACTGGCTGAGTGAGTGAGTGACTGGCTGAGTGAGTGACTGGCTGAGTGAGTGAGTGACTGGCTGAGTGAGTGAGTGACTGGCTGAGTGAGTGACTGGCTGAGTGAGTGAGTGACTGGTAGAGTGAGTGACTGGCTGAGTGAGTGAGTGACTGGCTGAGTGAGTGACTGGCTGAGTGAGTGAGTGACTGGCTGAGTGAGTGACTGTCTGAGTGAGTCACTGGCTGAGTGAGTCACTGGCTGAGTGGGTGACTGGCTGAGTGAGTGACTGGCTGAGTGAGTCACTGGCTGAGTGAGTGAGTGACTGGCTGAGTGAGTGACTGGCTGAGTGAGTGAGTGACTGGCTGAGTGAGTGAGTGACTGGTAGAGTGAGTGACTGGCTGAGTGAGTGAGTGACTGGCTGAGTGAGTGAGTGACTGGCTGAGTGAGTGACTGTCTGAGTGAGTCACTGGCTGAGTGAGTCACTGGCTGAGTGGGTGACTGGCTGAGTGAGTGACTGGCTGAGTGAGTGACTGGCTGAGTGAGTGAGTGACTGGCTGAGTGAGTGGCCGAGTGAGTGACTGAGTCCGTAATAGAGGTTTTGTTGGTTTAGATGGCGTAAATATATAAATGTTGTGTCGTTAAAACCAACCAGGCTAGGTGCATGAGGAGGTCACAGAGACAGACCCAGCAGGTGACGTGGGTTGTACTGCTGTGCCAGGCTAGGTGCATGAGGAGGTCACGTGACAGACCCAGCAGGTGCCGTGTGTTGACTGCTGTGCCAGGCTAGGTGCATGAGGAGGTCACAGAGACAGACCCAGCAGGTGACGTGTGTTGACTGCTGTGCCAGGCTAGGTGCATGAGGAGGAAGTCACGTGACAGACTCAGCAGGTGCTGTGTGTTGACTGCTGTGCCAGGCTAGGTGCATGAGGAGGTCACAGAGACAGACCCAGCAGGTGCTGTGGGTTGTACTGCTGTCCCAGGCTAGGTGCATGAGGAGGTCACGTGACAGACGCAGCAGGTGCCGTGTGTTGACTGCTGTGCCAGGCTAGGTGCATGAGGTCACAGAAACAGACCCAGAATGTGGCATGTGTGTTGACTGCTGTGCCAGGCTAGGTGCATGATGAAGTCACGGGACAGACCCAGCAGGTGCCGTGGGTTGTACTGCTGTGCCAGGCTAGGTGCATGAGGAAGTCACGGGACAGACCCAGCAGGTGTCGTGTGTTCTACTGCTGTGCCAGGCTAGGTGCATGAGGAAGTCACGGGACAGACCCAGCAGGTGCCGTGGGTTGTACTGCTGTGCCA